>NW_010535671.1:56381-70838 GCF_000687285.1 Phaethon lepturus
CCGTATACAAAATTCTTCATACAAACAAACCATATCCAGCTTTTGTCTAGTTTGAACCCTTCCAGAATGTTTCCAGTTTCCTGAAAATATTTAAAAAAAAATGGTCAGAGAAGGTGGCTTAAATCAGGTTAAAGTGATATTATTATTTGTTTTTTCAAGCTTCAAAAAATGAAATCAGATATTTGAAAGCTAATGCATGCCATGAAGTGAAATACCTTTTCCTTTTATCTGGATGTGCTTTCAGATAAAATGTGTCACCCCAAAGAGTGAAATACCAAAGAATGTCATCAGTTTTTCTTACAGTTTGCCCTCCAATAAATGCGTTATGTCATAAAGCCTTCATCACGCTTAAACAGCCAAAAATGGCAAATAGGCAATCCTTACTGTATGTACAAAAGCAACTTCCAGGTGCTGCAAAATGCTTCAAGATTCAGAAGATAAAGCTTAGGGCTGTTAAACAGTAGCCAGTTTAACAAGTATTGTTTTAGAAGAATAATTGTTTCACCGTTTTATCCTGTCAGAAGGCTTTGACCGCCCACAACCACAGACCAACCAGCTCTTCCCTGCTCCACTGATCTTTCAGTTCCCGCTATGAGAGCTCGAGTGCACAAACGATCGGGTTTGCTCTTGGCACAAAAGTGGGGCAGAGACTTCGGCTGGGGGACGGGAACCAGTGGCCGGGAGGTAGTGGAGCCCCAGCCTCCAACAGCACAGAAACTTTCTCCAGCAGCAAATACACTTTAGGAAGTTCCTGCTCTCCCCTCACCCCCCTGCAGACATTTCCATCCCGAATCAACTGTTTCTGTGGGCACATTTTAAAGGAAGAGGTAGTAACCTCTGCTCATGGACTGAGAACTGTAAGAAGGGTGTGGGGTTTTTTTAAATACACTTTTCAAATTGGCTCCAGTCTGTGCTTCAGAGGCCAAATGTAGAATCCTAATTGAGATGAGCACCTTGGGAACACACACCTCAGCATCTCCAGGACTAGCAAATTGACACTTCCCTGAAATTCTAAACCTCTCCTAAGCAGATAAGGAAAAAATAAGTGAAAACTCTCACAACCAACATTATCAAACAGAAAATATTCACATTTTTCAGTAATTTGATGGATGTTAGCTTTACTGTTGTCAGTCACATAGCATTTAATCTGTTTGATTGTCTTTCCATTTTTATATTTTATATTTTGAAAGACTTCTGATGCAGCTTCATAACTGAATTTAAAGCATTCAGGGAAATGGCAGATTATTCCCCTTTCAGCAGTGTAGTAATGAAGCACTGTTTTATTGCTTCTGTGCTTTGAGGCACGATGGGTCCCAGAGAAAAGTACTCATTTTCAGGCAAGTCTTGAGTTGTTTACTCAATGAAAGGGAAGCTATTATATTGTTGGTGCTGTATAAGGCTTTTTTTTTGTCCTGATCACTTAAGATGGGAATGAGTTTTCAGATTGCTGCATAAATGCAAAGCACGTAGGTCTTGATTTCAAATGACAAAATGGTTTAGGGAAATGAAACAGACTTTGGCAAAGATAGCTCAGATTCAGTCATTTTGGAGTCTCTCTGAGAGAATGAACTCACAATGCAGCTTTCAGTTGCTCCCAGGTTTTTGCCCCGCTGTCTGACTTGCCTTCAATTTGTAACTTCTGACAAAATTTTCCGTCTTGGTTCTCCACTGAAAGTTGAAGTCGGTTCCCTTCTGTTCCATCCCAGAGCTCCAAAGCTCTCCTATTCCAGTATTTTAAAAGATAACACCCCGCACAGCTGGGTCCAGCAAACCCCATGGATGGAGCATAGCAAAGCTCTCTATGGGCTGGGGTTGCAGGTTGTTAAACCTGAATTAAAATTTCTAGATAACTCTGGATTAGACCTCATTTTCCCAAACTTGACAGGGATGTAGTGACCTGTGTTATTTAAAAGTCTTAGTATAAAGTATTTTTTGTGATCTAACATGGTAGAACCCCCATGCAGCAAGCACTGGCTGTTCACAGAGGCGCTAGGTAGCCCTTCCAGAAGTTTGTCTTTATTGTATGCCACATCCCTGCACATGTAAAACCAGAGACCTTGGGTTGCGCCCAATTTTAGGGGGCAAAGTTTAACAAAAAAATTGTAACATCTGCTATTTTTATTCCAGAGCTGCAGTTCAGGGGAAAATGTAAAAGGAGAGGGTTTGAAGGATGTTTTTTGTTTGGTTTTAGTTTTGTGGCTAGTTTTGTTAAATGACAATCTTCTTCAGGCTGGATTCTGTATCTGTTTAATTAGCAGGTATGGTTCAGTGCTTACTTCTAATCGAGTAAGGGTTTGTCTTACTCATGCAGTAAATGAATGAAATAAGGTACAGTCCCTTGAAAGACAGGACGAGTGGCCACCCTTAGTGTCACAAAAATAGAAAACAGTTGCTGTAGCTTAAAGCCTGAGAAATTTTGCAGGCTGAAGACAGGAAACTGTAACACAAAGGTCCTCACCCTTATCTGTGCATTGCTTATGGTTTTTAATTATGCAATCCCAGAAAGTTATTAGGTATAATGTGGTGAATGCAGCTGGTTTATATGCACCTTCTGCCTGCATTGCTTTGTTTCAGCAGCGTATTTTCAATAAGTATGAGTTCTTTAATCTTACATTTTCTCTTTTCCACTGCATATTTCACATAATTCATGCATATTTAGTGCTTAGTGCCTGTTGAAACTGGGATTTATTCAGCACAGAAGACAATAGGGAAAGCAGAGAGCTGATTATGGATCCTCCACTGTCTGCCTGCACGGGTTAGAGGAAACCCCCAGAAATGTAGTGTGGGACTGAACAGAGTTGAGGGGTCCTGCCCTGCTATACAGGCAGAGCCAGTGTAGACATTCCTTCACCTGTCTTGGGGAAAAGTCCTTTCTCATAGGACTTCAAACCCCATGCACTGTTGCCTGGGGGTGTATTTATTGCCTTCTATAGAGGTAAAAGCTGAAGGGCGCTTGGGAATTTCCACCGAGAAGCAAGTATCAGTGACCTGCAATAGTTTCCCCAGCTCAATTACTGTCAGCAGTGAGCACTGACAAAATCAGAATGATGACCTCCACAAACTGCCTTCAGAAATGATGACTATGTTACATTTGCTGCCTTGGTTGCTGTGCTAGCTCTTGAGGACCTGTGTTTTCAAGCTTGTCTTGGTAATTACTAGAGCTAAATACTTTACGAAGAAATTAAAATGGAAATTTTCATTTGACTTCAAGTGCTGACACTTTTCAGCAGAAAACCAAAAAGCACATGGCTTGTGATATAATTACAAAAGTTGTTAGAAGTAGCGTACTCTAAAACTTTTACTTAAATTCTACCCACACACTACAGAAATGCTAAAATAATTGCATCAAATCCCCATGGATCTGCAGTCCTTGCTCATTCATCACCAACTCATCTGACTTGCACCCTGTAGTTAAATTTAATGCCAGTCCCTCATGTTCTGTCATGGAACTGTACTGTTGTTTGCTTGTAAATCTTATTTATTATAACACAGAGAAATGATGAAAGTGTTGGTTGCTCAGGAGGTTTCTCTTGGTGCTATGAGTTGGATCATTATATGCTGTGTTGGTAACATCTTTTCTGATGGCTAGAGTTTGAATGGTTTATTTAGTGCGAAGGACTACCTCAAGTATGTGGTGTTGGTGCTTTCTATAATTGCTTGGTGTTCTTATTGACTTCTATCTGACTATATTGGATATTTGGCAGTTAACATACTTTTTATGTGAATCGTGGAGTGCCAGAGCAGAGTGGAATGGAGTCCCTAGGTAGGACCCGAGTACATTATTTTTATGACCTGTGTCTTTATCTTCTGTGGGAGAAAGCTCGTTCAAAAGACTACCATAGGTCCTTTACTTTCCAAAACTTCTGCTCTGTTATTCTTTAGGGTGTAGAATTTTAATAAGCAACTTGAGATAAAAATTTGGCAGCCAGCTATACTCTACTGAGAACTCCTTTCAATATTCCTTCTCTTCAACAGACTCTTTTAATTTGCAAATGTCCCAGTTCTGCCACGGGAGCACTTCCTACCTGTGAACATGACCAATCTTCGGGCTGTCAGAACAAAGCCTGAGTGGGATCACATAGAGGAAAACTCTTTGCAGGGCCAGAAAAGATCAGAAGTGGCAGGTATGACAGTCAGGATCTTTTTAAGATTAACTCAAACTGGGCTCACATTCCAAACACAGAACGTGTTAAGCATTTGAAACTGAGCATGAGCAAAATGCATTGTGCTTCCCAAGTCTTTTCCATGACATTGCGGATAGGAAGAAATGAGATGGCCATTTTGGCCAAAATTGGATCAGGAGAGAGGTCGGGTTTGAACCTAGATTTGCACTGTACCAGACAATTTGGAAGTGAGGTCATGATGTGCCCTGCTGCCCAGTTAGCAACTGGAGGCAAGAATGCTTGTCAACCATGTTTGCACCTGGTTGACTTCTTTCCAGCTATCTGCAGTAGGATCCATATTTCATGCGCATATTGTGAGCAAGCAAGGGAAGTAGGTGCTGAACTTTAACAAATGTTCTGTGCACACTAGTGTGAAAGAGGGTGAAAATAGTTTAGTGTTCCCATTTTTTTATACGTGTAATAAGAAAGGAATTGTGATGCAGTGCCAGTAATTCATATACAGTGTCTTTTAAGTCAGTGTTATGCTTAAGGAAATGTAGCTTCTGGTACAGGCAGTATGGTATCCTTCAGCTGCATTTGAGGAACAGAGGGAATTTTATAGGATTGACAACACAGTAATTTTCTTTATATTTTCCTCTTTTAACTTTTTATTTTTGTTTGTATGTGTGATTTTTCAGCCAGGAACACAAGCTAGAAGTAATACATACTTAGTTGTTCTTAAATGCAAATCCTTATTTCCTTCTTTCAGGAAGGATTTTTCTAATCTCTTTCAGAAATTCTGAAGCCCTCTTTCCCAGAACTCTCTGATTTCCATGATTTTCACCCAAAGTTTTAAATGTAAAAGGCCACTGTAGCAGAAGTGACGTGAATAAGCAAATGTGAGCATCAGGACCAAACCGTATGCAGAATGAGACAAGTAAAGCCTTCATCATCTCTCATCTCAGAGACAGGGACTATTCACCTTCCATTCTCTCCAACATTTTTCAAGTTCTGTAATTTACAACTGCACTTAGCACTGTGCCATTCCCCCCAAAATTCCTGTGATTTTTTCCAGGTGAGGAGGTGCTGCTCCAGCCACCCGCCGGCATCCTCTGCCCAGGTTCCCTGGAGTCCTCCCCTTGCCTCTTCTCTCACGTGTGGTTCCCCTGCCAAAGACTCTCTCGCTGAGCACCCGACCTCCCCTGCCAGCTCGCAGGTTCCCACCACTTATTAAAGTCCATTCCTTTACCGACCCTCCATGTCACAGCGTCCCCTTTTTCCTCAGCCACGTGTTTGCTCCTCTTCCTTAGTACTCCTGGTCAGCCCCATTTCTTCCCAGCCCCAGGTGTTGCATTCAAAATAGAGTACATTTCTGGCAGACTTGTATTTTGGGAAGTAGCTGTTTCTCCCAGCTATGATTCCTGTCTATGATCCCATTCCTGTGAAAAGCTCCTGAAATTTCTTAGCACAAGATTTGATCTAAAAATAAAAAATGTTTTCTAACAAAACTGAAACACAACCAGGTTGCTTTAAAATGCTTTAGAAAATAATTTACCAGGAATCTCTTAGGTCTTAGGTTCAGCTCTTTAGTGAAATATAAAAACTTGCCTACATGAGAGCCAAAAGTAAATTTAAAAATGCTACCTAGACTTCTTAGCTAACTGACAGTCTTGAAGACAACTTTTTTCCAAACCAGGAAGCCTAAGAAAATTTTTTTCAAATCTAAAAGGAAAAAAGCTCCTGCCAGCCTTTCGCACCAAAGTAGAAGTGACCTGATTTTCAGCTTCTGTTTAAGCTGGTGGGTATTGCAAGAATTTTATAACTTTGAAAACTTATTGACTGTTACTGAAATGCCTATATATGGGTTTAAATACCTGTTTTAAGGCACTCTGGTTAGAAAAGATTGGCCTTAAGCAATATAACCAGATGACCAGTTTCCTAGTTCCTCCTTGTGCATTGGCTCAGGAAAGGAAAACACTTCCTCTTCCTTCTGAGGGCCCCAGACTTCCTGTGCCATCTATTTATACAATTGTCGTAATGAACCCAAGTTAACCACTTCCTTGCCTGGCTTAGCGTAGGCTTTACATCTTTTAAATCTCTTTTTACTTTATGTCTTTATACTCTACTTGCAACTTCTCTTAAAGGTATGTTCAGAGCTGCTTCTCAGCAAACCTGTGTTTGGGGTATCTTTGTCAAGGTGTTGTTGTGTTGGCCAGATGGCGTTGCCTGGAGATAATGAAGAGGAGGAGACTTAGGTTGGGCCTTGTTGGCCTTTTTACACCAGATACAAAGGAAGATGAGATGACCTCAGCCATACAAAAACCTGTTGAAAAGTTTAGGTGGATCAATTTGGAAAAGGGGTCACAAGATTTAACCAAAGGCTTTAGTTGCACCTGTTTTTGTGAAATGAAGGACCCAGAAGCCTGTCCATTATGAAGGCAGGAGCAAGTTGTAGCTAGTCGTGTTAAACCATTCTACAGTGAACGTACAGAAGTTGGAAGGGAAATCGATAACTGGAAGGACCTGCAGAACTGAGAGCAGTTTCTGGAGGACAGGAGACACCAGGACATCCTGTGGGAAAGGAGGTTTCCAGCCAAAAGGGCTGGAGCCAGAAGCGGAAAATCTGAGAGTCCATGGCTTGGGATGCAGTTGAAATGGCCAGGCTGGTCATGACAAGCATGGCCGTGTTCAGTTGTACCAGTCTGCTTCAAGGATATAGCAGGATCTGGACAAAGAGGCAGCAGGCAGATTGGCAGAGGGTTTCCTGCACTCGCAGGACGAGTGGCAGCAGGAGGCCTTGCCAGGTCTCCGAGACCAGCGTTTTCCCTATTTTCAGGCTGAAGCAGGATCAGGTGCTCGCTAGCCAGCTGTGAGGGATGCCTGGGTGCTCTGCACCGCGATGCTTCCGGAGATGTGGACACGTACTCTCCGTGTGTAGCCTTGACTTTACTGTCTCTGCCTGGCAAGGTTCCTTGAGATCTAATCTGAACCTCCTCTGCTGCAAAGTAAGCCAGACACATCTGCTGTCCTTGGGGGACTTGCAGGACAGCTGGTTGACATCTTCTCTATAGAAGAATTTAAAACTTGTAAGACTGCTGCTCTGATGTCTCCAGGCTGTCCCTTTGCCAGGCTGTCCCAGTCCCTTTCTTCTGAGCTTTCCTCGCAAATCACATATTCCAACTCTTGAGCCATCCTTGCAATTTTACCTTGGGACTTTCTATGGTATTCTCACGTGTTCCGTAAAAAGCGGTGCCCAGGCTGGACACAGCAGCCTAGCTAAGGCCTTACGACACCAAGTACAGCGAAAGAGTTTCTTCTTGCATCTCATTCGACGCTTTCATTAATAGAACTTAGCAAGACAGGCTTTTTCTGATGCAGTTTCCCACTGTAAAATTGCCACGCAGTCTCTGATTCGCCATTACCCGGATTCCTTTGTGCAATTCTGCTGTCTTGCGAGCTGTTCCCTACATCGCATCTCTTCACTAGGTGTTTCCTTTCCGTATGTTACGGCTATCGTCAGCGCGAAGCTGAGGTACCGGCGGCGATGCCGGAGGAATCGCAGTGGAAGCAGAGCCTGCCCTCCGTGCCGCTCCGATGCCCTGTGAGCAAGCGTCTGGGGATCTGGTGTGTTGCTGTGGAGATGACACTTGCCATCCACATTTCTAATGACTTGAAACAATTCGCTTTGCAATTAAAACAAGATCTATCCTGTGATAACCCCGAGGAAATAGTTACTGAACGAAGGCGGGGAGGTGGGGGGGGAAGTGGATTTCATTGTGGTGCTCTGCTTGGCCGGCTCCAGCTTGCTCTGCGCTGCCCCGACCCGCTGGGTTGTGTTTGCAGTGCCCCGTTGCGCATCTGCTCCCTCTCTCAAAAAGCAGAGCAAGTTTTTGCCTAAAGTTTAGGCTCCGTTTTGCCTCGCTCCTGTCATCCAGTGTGGTTTTGTCTTGAGGACATTTATTCAGAGTGCATCATCAGTCCAGCTTTTGCTAACGTGCTCCACAACCAGATGCAGACCGACTCAATGCCAGCATTTTACTGTCCACCACTGCTTTTCATTCCCAACCTATCAAACTTTGCCACAGGTTCAAGTGTGAAGAAAGTATATGTCCCAGCTACCTGCTGCTTTCCTTGCTTGCTGGCAGCAAAAATTGTTTGACCAGCCTTCACGTAGGTCATCTAGCAACCTGAGCGCTAGCTGCAGCGTTACTGAACCAGATTTTCTGTGTTAAATTGATGCTCCACAGGAATCATCCCTGCAGTCCCGGGCAGCGCTGGGCTGGGAACACCCCACAGCCTGGGGGACGGTCCTGTTGCCCTGCGGCTGGTAGCAAAGTTACGGGCTGTTTGATTTGGAGGGGCTCACACAGCACTCATCGCCGGTGGTATCTGAGCACTTTGCAGTTGCGCGTCGAACAACGTGACCAACATCTGTCACACAGGCTTTGTTCTCATCCGTTCCCCAAGGGGAGAAGCATGTGTAGCAAGGTCTTGTTTTCACTGTTCTCTCTCCCAATTCAAACAACATACAGGTTTTTCTGTGCCTCTCTGCAGAGGGAGGCAGCGAAAAGCAGCGTGCCCTGCTGTATCGGGGGGTGCCTTGAACTGAGAGGAGCTCCTGTCTTAGTGCCGGCAAACAGGCGGAGAGGGTTGTTGGGCTCTGCTTTGTGCTGGAGGGGCACAGCCCTTCCCGCATGCTTCCTCTGTTGAGGTCCTTGCAAATAATAACAATTATAATACAAAAGAAAATGAGTGAGAATAATCCAGCGACCTTTGCTTTAGGACTCTCATGATGGCAAAGCTGATGCATAGCGAGGCGGTGCCGCCGCTGTGGCTTTCGCGGTGTAGGGGAGGGCCCTCGAGCTCCCCCACCATGCACGGGTGCTGAGCAGGTTTGAGGCTCCCCCATCCTTCCCTCTGTGCTTGGCCATGGCTGGTTGGAGCTCCCAGCCCCGCAGGTTTCCCATTTCCTTATTGCAGCTCTCGCTGCCTCTGTGTAGCTGCTCGGGACACATGTTCAGCTCCCTGCTAAATTTTGTCTTAAAATATGAAAGTGTCATCCTTTATTTTTACTGTGCGCTGTGGGGAGTTGGTCCTTTTTATCCTGAACGGGCTTGGGGAAAGTGGGCTGTGGGAGGAGCTGGCACCGCTGGGATAGAGACCGCCTCCCTTTGGGAATGAGCGGCTGAATTCGGATGCATGCGAAGCCCAGCTCCTCCACGTGTCCACAAATCCCGGTTATCCTTGAGAGAGGAGAGATGGCAGGGTTCATCAAGAAGAGTGGCTGGAGGTGGTGGGCTGGCTGCCTGCCCAGCCAGCTGAGCTACCAGGGTAGAAGGGGTGCATAACGGTGGGACCTCTCTGCGCGTGCATCCCGCTGGCCTGCACGTGGGCCGGGGATTATGGCCGACCTGCGTAATTTGAGGTGGACCACAGGCTTCAGTCTACTCTTGAAATGCAGTGCAATGCGTTAGAGGAAGGAGGCCTGTTAAAAAAATGCTGTGTCTTCTGGTTACCACAGAGACCAGCACGGTTTCAGAGACTGAACTATCCTTGGCAGCACAAAGTGCTAATTCAGCCGTTCCTCCCACTTACATCAAGGCTCCTTTTGGCCTGAAAAGAGCTGTGCAGGGCAGTCTGTCTTCTTGCAGGCGCCCTGGGAGGGCAGGAGCTGAGGCGCGAAACAAGGCTGAGAAGAGCGTGTTTGGGATGCTGCGCGGGGGCGAGACGGGGGGCTGTGGGGACGGTCATCGAAGTCGGGGGGTTCTGCGGAAGCGGGCAGACGGCGAGGTTTTTGGGAAGTGAAGTAGGAATGTGAAGATGACTTCGGAAAGAGGAGGAGCAGGGTAGGCTGCAGTAATTCAAGTGGTGGGAGAGAGCACTGAGGGCAAAGCTTTCCTCCTGCCGAGATGCCAACGACAAACCCTGCCCATCCTGTTTACCCTTGACGTGTTTTAGGGTCTGATGCCTTTTTCCAGGTGGTACCTTTGGGACAGCTTAGGGCAAAGCCAACCATCACAAGCCTCGGCTCTCATGAGCTCCAGCCCACCTATGGGTGCCGTAGGTGGTGGGCAGAAGGCAGTCCAGGCAGATTAAGTCCCGAGGATGAACACTGCCGTGGGCTGGGCACGACGGCTGAGCGTGCTGCCGTCCTGCGGGCAGTGCTGCTAACGGTGCGCTCGGGGCTGCCGGGGGACTGCCGGTCTCAGCTGCGTAAATAAGCGTAAAACCAGGGGTTTTGGAGCAGGGAAGGTTTACTGCAGGGCAGGCGAACAGAGAAACATGGAAGCAACTGGCTGAACTAATCCAGGTTCTTTCCCAGTGCAGGACTGTGACTTCAGAATCCTTTCATATGATGGATTAGACCTGAGTGGTTTTTTTCCTTGGCGGTTTTCCCTGATTCCCAGCCCTCACAGTTGGCAAAAAAAGCAGAAGAGTCTGGGAGGACCAAGACATTATTTGCATTAATTGGTGTAAATCAGAAGTCCTTCTGATTACGCTGAATTTGTGCTGCTCTAGCAGAGCAGGATCTGGCCTACGCTGTTGAAGTCCTGTGAAGTTTTAACCAGCAATTTGTTTCAATATCTCTGGCCTCACAGAAATATAAGCCAGTGTTTGCCCAAGCACTGCTTTCATGCTGAATGCGACGTTTTCCAGTGTATGAGAATAATAAATCTTGATAAATGCAGGAACACCTGGGAGACAGAAAAGGAGGCTGTACAGGCAGAGCTCTCAGAAACATCATACATACTCGTTACAAGAATGTGTCTTGCTGTGCTTTTAAGGACATGCAGGTGTAGTTAAAAATGGAAAGTATTTTTTGTGGCAGGCCTGAGGGCACTGAAGGCTTCAAATGTGGTTTAGTATTGAAAGCACTGTCCTAATTTCTGGCCTGAGATTTTATTCTTTACAAAAATTAAAAACAAATCTTGCCGCTGCTAGGTCTCACTGAAGACGTATTTCTGTGTTCTGCTCGCTGTGGTTAATGCTAGCATTTCTCCTGTTTAATCGCTTGGTTTTGCGACATTTGTCTTTTAAGCAAAAATGTTCACAGATAATAAGAAACCAGGCAAACACAAATGGCAGGTGAATAAGCTTGTTCAAACTTGTGTTAAAACTTTGTGTGTGTTCATTTTTACAGCCAAGAACTGCAATCCAAAAAGAAATGAAAATGTCCTGCCTGTTAATCAGAGGCGGAATGTCTAAAGTGTGGCTGCATAACAAGTTATTTCAAATTGGAGGCAAAGCTTTAATTCATTGTTAACTGACTATGTTTCCTGTGCCAAATCTGGGTTTTTGCAGAATAGTGCAACTCAAGCCTGCCATTAGAGTGATCAGGTCTTCCTGCTGCTGTATCCCCAGATGCGAACAGTTCCCAGTGTTGCTCTTTTAAGTCAGGAACAACAGTCTTGTGGGGCTGGAAGACATCTACTCTGCACCGTTCTTCCCCTGCTCCTTGATGTTTTGCTGCATGTGTAGACAGGCCCTTTTTGGGTTAGTTTCTCTGGGAAAACCCCTCGCCAGAAAGAGAGCACCCTGCCAGGAAGAGCACCCCTTGTGAAGAGTGATCAGAGCTTCCGTTACGCGTTGCTGTTGCCTTGGGTTTGGATGACGCTCAAGCGGGGTGCTGGGGGTAATGCAGAGCTCCTTCCTTTGGCCAGGAGGCCGGTGCTGAACCATGACAAATCGTTTTTCTGTCCTTGGTAGGACCCTTGGTTGAAGCAACGGGGCAGAGCTGCAGGGGTGGCAGCTGTTCGTGCCTGGTGAATCCAGCAGATTTACTGTTCATGCCGATGCGTAGACAGAACTGCTCTGAAGCTTTGCCTCTGAAGACCTCTAAAACCTTACCTCTGTGTTTGCCCTCTGCAAGTATCCATTTCCTGAGATGAGTGGCCAGGGCTGTGCTAGAAATAGGTTTAGTCACAGTTAAAATTCAGCTGGCAAACTCGTTGTCATGCCTGATGCATTCGCAGTCCTTGCTGTGTCCTGAGCCTCAGCTTTCTAAATCTTCCTCTGAGCATTTTTTTGCGTGACAGTACCTTGCAGGCTTGTTTCATCTGAACCTAGTTCTGAGCCTTTGAATCCTGGAAGGGATGCTAACGTCTAGATTTAGACATGTTTATCTTGCAAATTCACAGAAAAATTCTTCCTGGATACTACAAAATATAACATAGTCCAGGGGTTTTGTGCTCAGGGAAAGCGGGAATGCAAAAATTAATCCAGGAGAATTCTTTGTTTTTAAAGTCCTCCTTCGCTTTGAAGCTGAGCACACTGAATCAAATGAGAGAGCTCTTCCATTTGGCTTCAGTGAGTCTTTGAGGTTGCCATTTTTGCTGACACTGGCTGGAACGTGTGTGCGTATCTGTTTCTGTTTGTACTGCAGGAGTCGTTCTGCACAGAGCCTGTGGTCAGATGGGCAGTGAGAGCTGGGCTGGCTTTCGCTGGACAGCAGTAGTGGGTTTTTCTCTCTCTATGACTTTGTTTTTCCTTCTGTGAGGAGCAATGTTTCTGTGGTAGGAAATCCCAGAGCATGACAGCCTCTGTGTTTTGTTTCAGGCATCAGAGGGTGTTCCTGTGAAGTATTTCGATAATTTGGAGGAACTGATAGAATTTTACAAGAAGGAGAACATGGGTCTGGTATGGCACCTCAAATATCCAGTGCCGCGGGAAGAAGAGGAGGCTGCAGATGAACCGGAGGAGGATGCTGGTAAGAAACCCGTGATGTGACTTGGTGATGCAGACCCCTTGACACTTAGTCTGGACTGGAGATATGCAATGCAGGCAGGGGGATTAGAGCATGTCATGCAATAAAATGGAGCAGGGCACAGAGAGACCTGAGCTGGCGAGACCCTGAGGCAGTGAGTCGTCATGGCTCTGGGGCAGTACTGCATCTGGAGCACCGTTTTAGCTCACCTGAGGGAATACATTGAGACTCTCTGCAGAAGTCTCAGGTGTGGGGCCGACTAATCTGTTGTTCTTCATCTGGACTCAGGCTGGTTTATGTCCAGCCATCTCACGTGTCTCTGTACCCTTCTCCCTGCACTGCATCTGTAGGGCCGCTGTCTCAGCAGTGGAGTTGCTCCCCTAGAGACGTGGAACACATCTCTCTGCAGTGCCACACACCTGCAGCTGCTGTGGGTCTTGGGTCATCTGAAATTCAGGCCGCCTTATCTGCTTGGATCTAGAGGAGGTTTCTAACAGTCATAACCAGAGGGCACAGACCCCGCAGTGGCAGAGAGTCTAACTCTGTGCACAGAGGCAGGTGTATGATGAAGAGGTGTGATTGACATCATCCCAATTATTTTATAAGAAATGTCACTGTGGGGTCCTGACACTTGCTGTTCTTGGATTTTTCCTGGATCTTCCCTTGGATCTGCCATTGTTCTCCTGAATCCCAGGGGAAGGTCATGCCCACAGAGCCATCCTTCCTGTCCTTTCTGACGTCTGGCTGGAAATGATGAGCATTACAATAAAACTTGTCTGAAGGACACAATCCCTGTGACAGACAGGCAGGCATGTGCACTAAAGCAGATTGCTGTGCTTGTGTACATTTATGCAATCCAATGGATTTCTAATACGAGCTGGAAGATTTTGGTATGCAAGTCTCATGAAGAAACAGAACAAAATTTTGCAAAGCTGCTCAGGAAAGATGTTCCTGTTTTTTGGCCAGCTGCACTGAGTCTCCAGCTCTCAGGGCGGGGGAGGGAACTACAGCAAAAATAATACACAGAGAGGCGAGCAGCAGGGAATGAAGTTCTAGCCGAGACTAAGAACCTTTAGATGAAGAGGTATTAGTGCTGGGGCTGGCTTGTTCACACACAGAATTTAATTTTGTTAGGACACTTTGATGCTTGTTGTGCTGGAGCCGTGTAGAACCTATAGATGTCTGGCCATCTTAGATGTAGAATTGCAGACGTGAAAGATGAGCGCCCAGATACCCTGCAGATGCACCGCCCAACTGTGCCATTGCTCAGTGCTGCGGTGGCTCTGTGAATCACAGCTTCTGCCCAGGAGCAATGGATCAGTTTTGGGTATCCTTTTGTAATGAAAATTCCACCATTAGGAAATAACCAAACAAAACCTCAGAACTTAACCAGCTACGTATGACGGGTGCTACAAAGTGTTGGAGCAATGAGTATGAAAAGAAAGGCAACCGTGGTTGGGATAAATAGAGGTGAACCCACCCTTCTCCCAGGAGAGGGAGGTACGCTGAGCAGAGATGCTAGAACAGGAAAACGCTTTGTGCTTTCAACTTGATGCCCACAAGACAAGGCAGGATACTCAGCCCCTCTGTATTGGATGATGAATTTTATTTTCTCCATCTGTACTTGCTTACTTTAGCTGTTCACTCTTT
>NW_010535671.1:70869-74414 GCF_000687285.1 Phaethon lepturus
CTCTTTCCATCATGCCCCTTCATTCATTCTGCCCCAGCAGCAGATCTCCATGATAACGGTAATGATATGATGAGGTACAGATATGTTCTCTAAGCGTTATAGTCATAATGAACCTTCGTAGCTGCTGTGCAGATGGGACAGTCAGACTGACTCGGATGAGGTTACAGTGCCAGGCAGAGGCATATGCTGCCTGCACAGGAGGTCCAAGCCTGGCAGCTCAGCCTGCTTGTCACACACCACTGACACCCCTGAGAACAGTGCTGGGCCAGCATCAAGCCCTGAGCTTTCCAGCTCTGAAATCGGGAGGCCTTTCAGAAGGGACGGTTTCTGCAGCGCCTGCCACGGCAGTGCAGACTCGGCCCTGCCTGGGGGCGAGGGGAGGAGGTCAAATTGCTGTGCTGGGATAACCGTGCCTTTCTCTTCCTCCTCGCCAGACCTGGTACCCACGCCTCCTATCCTGCCGCCACGCAACATCCTCATGGCACTGCCGAGCAGCGAGACGAAGGAGGCATCTTCTTTCCCTGAAAACTCCAGGGTAGCAGACATTAATAAACTCTCCCTTTCTGAGACACTACTCCAGCGATTGCAGTACCAGGACACAAACAGGTGAGCATGGCAAGTCACAGGGCTGCAGAACCAGCTGTCAGCCCAGCTCTGAGCTTTCTGTCTGGGACAGCTGAGGACCTATTTGATTCAGCCAAGCTACTCCTCATTTTATACTACCAAATGAAGAACAGAATCAGATCTACAGTGTCTTGGCTACTTGTTGCAGTCTAGCTGTCATCTAGAAAAAAATACTTTTCTGAAGTATTAAAATCACCAATAGACTTTCTCCACTGAGATATGGTTTTCTAATATACAGTATGATAATATCTGAGAGAACTCAGTGTATTACCCGAGTGCCTAAACTACAGATTGTATCAGAAAGCACCAGCCAGTCCTCAAAAAGCATAAAGTGGTGTGTGGATTTCCAGGTGCTTACACCAATTTACTCCAGCTACAGGTCTGACTCGCATTGTCCCACGTGCTAGCTGTGTTAAATCTGGACATCCACTGAAGCCTTAGAGGAAGCCGCATGACATTTAATGACCAGATCCGCGAAGTTGAAAAATAATAAAAATAAAATCAGAAGCCATGCCTGTTGGCAGGGCAGTGGGAGGCTGTGAGCAAATGGTGGTCATGCGTGGCAGCACAGGTCCCGTTGTGGTGGCCCAGTAGCAGCTGGGTGGCTGGGAGAAGCCCGGTTTTGGCCAGCTGCCAGCACCATTTCATCTGCTAAGCAGCCAGCTGGGACTTCCTGCATTTGTCAGGGCACAAGACAGTACATGCAGTCTGCCTGCTTCATCCTTCCTGGTGGTGTTGGAGTCCAGGCGCCAGAGAGACAGGGAGGAGGGGAGCGTCCCGTACAGCTCTGTGGTCTCACTGTTTTGGACTGCTTGGAATAAAACCTTCAGAGTGGGACTTGGGGAGGTGAAAAGGAGTTTCCATCTCCCCAGAGCCCCTGAGCTGCTGTTAACAACCTCACAGCAGCTTTGCTTTACCTGCCAAGGCTAATGATCCCACCATGGCTTTGGCACAGATGGGCATTGCGAGACTTCCCCTGGCATGGTAGCTCAGCAGTCAGCGGGGAGAGGATTTGAGGTGGGGAAGGAGGAAAAGGAGAAGGTGTCAGCAGTGTGGTGGAGGATCCATGGTCCAGTTCTGAGAACTTCCTATTTATGCCAAAATCCAAGGCAAATTGACCCCCATCTGTCTGTGCTGGCAGTGGAAGTTTCAGAAAGATAATAAAGTCTGATGTCTGGGAACAGAGAGAAAAGCTGGCTCTGTTTCTTTCACAGTGTCTCCGACGAGCATCTTAAACTCATCCAGGATTACCTGCGAGTTCACATCATCAGTGACTTTGAGATGGTGCAGACTGGCTCAAGCAATCTTCCTCAACTGAAGAAACTACTTGCACTTCTTTGCAAAGGACTCTTCAGGTAACTAGAGGCTGGTTTTCAGAGATCATAGTATAATGCTGTAACACTGTAGTCTAACGTAGCTTCCACGTCCAAGCATTCAGAACCTGCATTTCTGGCACAGGAAATTGGCTTACCCTCAAAAGCGTTATATTTAGATCTCGTGACCTGTGACTCTGGTCCAAAGATGTGAAATTTATATAAAAGACATAGCTCTGACAGTGAAGTTTCCCTGTAGGCGGTTTCAGTCAGTGAAGTATTATTTTTTTATGCTTTGTTTAGAAAGAAACAAAACAAAAAATGCACCAGCCGATTAACTGCATCATTTAGTAATGCATAAGTGACACCCAGAGAATTGTCAAACACAAGTCCTTTATGGAAACAAGCACATATTGGTGTATGGCTATGTTTTAAACACTGATTTTCCTTCCCACGAGTGCACTATGAACCTGGAGTGATTCCACTGATGTCAGTAAAGTCCAGCTCAAATGAAAAGGGAAACAAGCCTACACCCTACAAATTTTACCTTTCCTATTTATAGACCTTCCATGTCCCAAATAGGAAAACTCCGATAGAGAACTAAAAGCTTGCAGAGCTCCCTGTTTCTCCGGTGGAAGGATGTGATTTCCCCTCTTGCTGCTTGTAAGCAAACGAGATTATCCCGCACTTCTGCAGAGATCTTGGAGCACTCGGTGGCGGAGGGCACATACTTCCACACTTGTATCCGTGGTTTGCAATATCCTTCTTTCCAGTACACTTAGAAGTGAGGCTGGCACCTGGTCTTTTACTCCTAGAGCTCACCAAGGCAGAAGAAAGGGCTAGAATGAGGGGTGGATACTGCTGATTTGTTTAGCTTTAATTTGTGGAAGGAAGGCAGGGAGTGAGTGAGGTGCTCAGCTGCTGGGGACCATGATTACTCCTCTGATGCAGTGGGCACAGTGCACGTTTTACCAGGCAAAGGGGAAGGAATAGGCAATCCTGCTCCTCCTGCCAGAAGCCAGCTCAAAGACGAGCCCCTGGCAGGACTGGGGATGGGGTGTGCCAAGAGCTGCCTTTCTTCTGCACCCTGCTTGAGGGTTTTGTTTCTCTACGCCCACAGAGGGGGAGACCCAGGTGGCTAGCCAAGAATAAACCTGAACAATGGAAACTAAAATCTAATGAAATCACAAGTGAGAGTTTTGTGTTACTAAAATATCTCCAGTACTGCTGTTCTGATGATGGTTGGCTTTTTCTTAGAATAAGAATTTCTTATTCTACTTCACCTTATCTGAGTTTCACAACCCTACTCCTCATAAATGTACATAGCATGGCAAGAAAGGAGATACAACAGGTCCACAATCCTCTCAAGAGCCAGGACACCTTTTACAATTTCCAGATTTTCTGTAGTTTTTTGGTGACTGGACTTTGCAAAGCATTATCCTAGAACGGAGCTGGGTGAGTTCTGCTGCTGATGGAAGCCTGCTGAGCACAGGGGGACTGCACCGCTGCAAACACAGCAAAGGGCAAGATGCCTGCCTTCTGCCCCTTTAGTAGGTATGTAGCTATGCAAATGTGTGTCACAGAATCATGGAATCACTAAGGTTGGAA
>NW_010535672.1:0-31421 GCF_000687285.1 Phaethon lepturus
CCCCGCGTCCCGCGCCTGGGACCGAGCGCTGCGGGTCACTGGTGCCACGACTGCGGACAGATCGCGAGCTTGCTGTATACGCACGTACAGCCTCTGCTGACTCCCTTCTACTTGTTGTATACGCCCGTGTCCCGTGCTTCCTTTTTGTTCTGGTTACGGGGGCGTCGATACAGAAGCCGACTTAGCACATTCCCTTGAGGATAAGTACCTCATGAGTACTTGAGGTACTAAGAGTAGCACGCTACGTTTTTATCTGCCAGCAGGCTTGCGCCCCTCACACAATCAGCTACGTGGAGCGATACGGGGAGATGTTAGCACTTATCTCCGTTTCCGTTCAGTGCGGCTCTGCAAGCTATTTGTAGTGAGAGAACAAAGGGTTCAAGGTCAGAAAGAGGATCTGTAACAAATCAAACATAAGTCTATTAAAAGTGAGAAAAATCTTACGTCATCAATTCAGCATATGCAAATGGAGGAAGGAAAAGTAATTCCCGGCCATTTCTGAAGAGAAGGCGGCGTCAAGTTTGAGGGTAGCGTGCTTCCCACATCGCTCTTCAAAAGGAGAAGATGGCGGAAGAACCGGATCGAAGATTTGGACAGCCATTGCTCAGCACAGCCACGGGAGGACTGTCTCCTCTCCCCGCAGATTCCACTGTACCCAGGGAGCAAAACAGTGCTTCAAAACCATCAAGTTTTCTCATTTATTGATTTCACTCGGGTCAGAATTCGTCTTTATAAAATCAAATTTTCAGTTTGTTTCTATACCTGACTTTTTTTAATAGCATTATCCTACCCTTCCCTCTCACAAGTAAAACTAATCTGAAAAATATTTGCAGTCCCACCGCAAAAGCTATTATTTTAACTCTCAGATGTCTAATCGGTATTCCTAAAAGTGCCGAGACATTGTGTATAGATGTATTATAAAATGAAGCAACCTTTCAAGGGAAGGATGTCAGGATTTGACAGGTACAAACATGGGAACTTTCCGAGTTGTGTGTTGGGGTTTGTAGGGGTTTTTTTTTGCTTTAAGCTAGCTTCTGTCACCAATTCATCCTGCATACAGTTCCTGGGTAAGCCACTTTGTTGTTGGTGGTTTTTTGTTCCTCAAAAAGAAAATCTATGTACCTATCAATCTATGCACAGTATCTATTTAATCTATGGCAACGATTCAACTTTTTTGTACACCGCTTTCCGTTATTCACTGCTTGCTGTCAAGACTAACGCATGCCTATCACTTTCTATCAACGCACAGTGGATGAATATGACATTGCATTTTTTCCCCGATGTCACCAGGTTCAGTATGGAATAAAAGCTCGGAGTTCAGGCTAAATCATAGCAGCCCGGGCTCAGATTTACATGAAGCTGCTGGGAGGGAAGATTCAGGGGCTCTTTCACAGCACCGCCATAGCATGCTGCATGTGCTTTATTCCTTGGACACAAAGAAAACTTTTGGTGTGTTTATTTGGGGCACGTAGGACGCAGGTAGATTGCCTTGGTGTAAAGGGTGACAATCCTGTTTTCTCTTTCTCTAAACAGTCCAGGACAGAGGGGTGAATGCCATGTGCTCGGTATGCTTTGCCCTCGCTCTGCCACAACGGCAACGTTTTCCTTAGACCTGATGCCTTATTCTTCTGCCGACTAAGGTACTTCTTACAGGTTAGTTCATGAGGCTTTTGCATCTCTGCTGTAAACCCATTCTGTTGACTTGCAGTAAGTGACGTCATTTCTGTCAGTTGCAGAGATCGTAATTAAATTAACATTAAATTCCAATTTTAGGAAATCCCTCCAGTTCAGCCTTATTATATTGGGCCAGGATAGCTTGAGGATACTCATGCAGGTGCAACTTCAAACCAAAACCTACCAATACATCAACTTCCTTTCATTATTTGTTGCAATATTTCACCACACTGCCTAAACCAATATAGATTGCAGAGATTAGCACTGCTGACTATGTTGATAATTTCTTTAATAAAAGGTGTAAAGTTTAATAACTGTCATTCCAAGCCATAATGTCATAAATTATTCCTATTGTTTGATATGATTCAAGCAAAGATTATATCTCGGACTGGCCGCCTTTATTTATTTGTCATTTTGCTTCGGTTCTTTCTTTTTTTATTTTTATTTTTGCTCTCCAGAAAATCAGTAAAGTCATTACACTAATTGAGGAGAATAATTTGGAGAAATCCTGTAGGGAATTATGATTAGAACATTTAATTACACATAATCAAAATAAAGATGGTAAAACTCATTTGGTTGTAGCTCATGTAGTATTTAAGCCATGGAAAGCATAAACCATAAAGAGCAACCCTTCCTTTTGCTGTATTTCTAACCAAAGTCCATGGCACTCACTGCTCAGCAACTAACGGAGGTCAAGTAGAAACAAGAAGTTAAAACAGTAAGACCTATGGCCACCTCCGATTTGAAAACAGGATGCATGAACCACCACTTGCTGCGATGCAGAAAGGGCCTTCTAAGGTTGAATCTCAGCTTGATATGCAACGATTCAGGCCACTTTTGCTCTAACTATAGAGGATGGTGGGTGCCATTTAAAAGAGGTTAAAGGATAATATATAGGGAAAAGCTGATGGCAGATTTTCCTGCTTCCAGACATCCTTGTTTAGTCAGTAGTAAACTTGTGGCTTGCTTGCACTGGCAGATGTAGGTGAAGATGGTCATAGCAAAGGCAGTTCTGGAGCATGCAGTACTTGAACAGTTATGTCAAGTGATACTGTTAAACTATACAGTACCACAGAGAAGTCGAACGAGCAGAAATTCACCCACTGTCGTGAATGCCATGCTTTAATATCATTCCTATAACCAAATCAATTTTGTGATGTAAATAAAAATACCTATTAAATGTATCGTGATGTGGCGTGGATTCATTCAAGGTTTGACACAATGCACTCAGACCTCATCTTCATGAATATGGGCACTGTGAATGCACTGTGCTTGATAATAATGGGGCCCTGTATGCTATAGATTTGAAAGCTTTCTTTGAACTCCTTGAGTTTATATAGTGTGAGACAGATTATTACGAAAGCAGTAATGAGAAAAAGAGCAAAAGGGGGAAAACAGGATCTCCTGGCAGGATTCAGCAGCAGTTACTTTGTCTTCTCAGTCTACAATTTCTCGAGATTCTGTTTTTAAATACAGCCTTACCTAATCTGGATTCTCAAGGGGTGTTTTTTATTGCTCTTCGCTTACATACAGAATTTCCTCCTTTGTGTTTACAACTTGTACTCTTTCACGCTATGAATTTTCCCAGTCAAAGCTCTATAACTCATTTTTGTAATTCCAGGCCTCTCTCACACACATCCCATAAAGGAGACGTTCCCAGGATACTTAAAGCAGCTATAGGAGTCAAAGCTGCCTTCAGGCTAAATGTACTCCAACACAAATTTCATGGAAAAACTACAAGTACTTTTCACAGGTGATGAAACTATCATAACTATGAGAGACTCAAAATCAGAGTAGCAAACAAGCACAAACTCTCATTTCCTCATCTCCAGTGACAAGGAAAAAGCAAAACAAAACAAAACAAAACAAAAACAAAAACAAAAACAAAACAAAAAAAAAACCAAAAAAAAACAAAAAAAAGGAAAATAGAAACAAAACCTAGATTAGAAAATTTAATGTTGAAAAGACAAAAGATATCCATGTTTCATAATAAAATTTTCCTTTAGATTAGTAAACTTTTTTTTATTTGTTGTAGTGATGTTGTAGTGATTTGATTGACCCTAGGGGAAAAGGACAAAATGGTTTTAACTGACAGGGAAAAATAACATTGGTCCAGTCAACATTTATAATATTGGTTTTACAGATGCAAATTAGCATGGGAATTGCAAAACTGAGAATTTTCAGTCTTTTTGATATGCTCTGTACAACAGTTACAACTTCAACACAACCAAGTATTCAAATGTAACTGCTGCTATATCTATTAGTAACTGGGTCAAACGTTCGCCTGTGTTTTAAATGCCCAAAGTTAGAACACAGTTGATCCTCTCTTAATTCAAGGCCAAGCTATTTTAATGAAGTTTTTGTGTTATTTTCCAGTAACAACAGGCTTAATTCAGTATAATTTTTTTCTAACTTGAAAGCATACATTTTGTAATTAAGTTTTCACTACCTAATTATCATTTCCATGAAATTGTCTGTGAAATTAGTAGGCATAAAATACTTTCTACAGTGCCTGAGTGACTTAGAAGAGTACCATTTTCAGAAGAGACTAAAGAGCTCAGATCATACTGCCTTTCTGTAGGACAAGCAAGTAAATACTTGGAATTTCTGGAGAAATGGAAAAAGAACAGGATCTTCTGGCACCTTACAAGGTTTATAAGCAAATAATTTGTGAATTGGTAATTGCTGATAGACAGTATCTGTGTATACAGCAATGTCACTCACGTTGAGACAAAGGCTGGGTTACTTATTACAGAGGTGATTATGCTGGTCTTGAAATTACCTTAGAGCTGTTTTTAAAATTGAGATAGCAACTGAAATCAAATATGGCTTTAATCATCCAACTTTCTGGCATATTGATGCAGTAAATACAGATAGTTCAAATGATTGATATAAAGTTTCTAAACTGTGATTATATACTTTCTATATTATATTTTCATAAAATAGCTATTGACTTTGTGTGAAGCAATTATTAATACGGATAAATGATGGAGTTAGTTATTTTGTCCATGGTCCACAGCTGAGTGGTAAATGTTCGTTATAGCCTAGACCTTGTAAAAATGTCTGTTTTCATGTATGTCTGTGTGGAAACAGAGAGAGTTCAGCTACTCATACTGGAACTCTGAACGGCTTGGTTATATGGGTCATTTATAAATCTAATAGTATATTTTTTTTGTCTAGATCTTTCCTCTTTTTTTGCCATTAAAAAATATTTTTGACAAAAAGTTTTTCACAGAAAATATTTTTTTTAGAAACTTGGACTTTGTCGTTGAAAAATCAGATGTATGTGCACATGCGCACACACCCACCGACACAAAGGAATTTTTCTTGTCACGAAGAATGTCCAGGCACAGTTACTCTCTTATGTGCTTGGCTCACAGTATAGATACTGTGTAAATCAAATTTATTTTTCATGGTAGATGCATCCATGCAGAATCAATGTAACTGCGATACAGCCCTCCCTGTAGATATGAATTAGTGGTGGAAATGCTGGCACGTCATTAATGATAATATCCCCTCTACTTCCATTCCCAAGATCATAAAAATATGTTTCTCTCTTACTCCCATGTAGGGAGCTCATCAAACCTCAAGAGACCCAGTTGGAGAAATTCACTAAACAGATTCCAGGCTTGTTTTTTTAAAGCCCCGTATCAGGGTTCCTGAATAGTTTGAGTATGGTCTTGAATAATTCATTCCCAAACCTTTGTTGTTTCATCTGATAGTAGATTTCCAAAGAAGTCTGTCTCTGTTCCTCAGCTGGCTAACATTATGTCATGTGCATTCCCATCCCAGTAATATGTTTCTAATTAAGCCACATAATAAGAGTTTCCTGTGCAGGGGAAGGGATGGGGAAAACAAATAATTTTGCAAGTGGAAGTTTTATTCCAGCTAGACTCAAGCTTCATTTTGTTTAAAATAATGAATACAGAACAGAAAAAATAAAATAAAATAAGCATATATTTGTTCTGCAACGTGATACGTAGACTTATTTGTGGCAAGGAACAGAATCTCCCTTCCTGAAATAAAACAGAAGACCTTCCACCAGTGAAATTTATTTTCTGACACTGGTGGATAGAAAAAAAGACCAGAAATGTTTCTCAAAGGGAGCTTCCTCACCTGCTGGCTATGAAAGCTTATACTGAAGCATTAAGCCAGAAAACAGATTGTTGCTTCGTTATTCCATTCTTACAGCAGCCCTTAAGGGTGGAAACAGAACGAGTCTGCAGAGTATGAATTCCCATCCTCTGGGAATTTTGAAAAGATGTTGACTCTAAATCAGCTTTCTACTATCCTTCTGGTTTGGCCACCTTCTAGTCACCTACTAACTGTTAATATGTTTTCACTTTCTTCCTCCTTTGAAATGCATCTCTTAAGCAAATCAGCAGATGCCCGCCCTACAAAGAAAAAAAAAAAGGGGGGGGGGGGGGAAGAAACAATAAAGATGTCCCAACACCCCAGGATCTTTTTTGCAAAACATGTGGCATGATCTCTTTTACTCTTTCTTCTTTTTTTTTAGTTCCTCAATAACAGTGTTTGTTAACTAAAAATGTTTAAATCATGTTGGATTTGGTTTGGGATTTACCACGGACAGAAAGTTCATTCAAATCTGTGGTTAGTCTGACAGCGTTTGGAATAGGAAGTTAAAGGAGAACATAAGTTGTTGCAGTTGTTTTCTCAATCAAAAGGGAAGCTAACAGAACTTGCTCATTGCTCATGTGTTCATGAATAACTTATTCGGAACACTGTGTTACTGGAAAAATATCCTCTGGGCTGACACATAGCCACATGTTACTGTAGAGCCAGAAGTTGACAATGTCAAAATGAAAATACCACTCTCCTTTTAAAAATGATTTTTAAAGGAGGAATATTTTTATTTTCATAAGAATTTTATGATCCTAATTACACTGGCACACAAAAAAAAAAATACACACACCCCCTTTTTTGGGAAGGTGATTTTTTTTGTGTGTGTGTCTCTTGGATCAAGTGCCAAATTTGTGCCTTGTGATCAGAAAACCAGTATATAGTGTCACAAGCTGATTCGAAAAGTTTGTACAGGATAATTCAGGGCCCTGCCAAATTCATGTCACCTATTTCATATTCCAGGTAAACTGTAGACCGTCTCCCATGAGCTGCTCGTCAAAATGTTCTGACATGCAAGAACTTGTGCCAGTGAACTCTGTGCCTTGCCAGTCACTGATTTCATTGTGTTAGGACGAATGTATTAACTGCTGCAAGATGCAGCCAAATACAAAAAGAAATTTAATGTTAGGGCTTAGAAATTTGGATGGAAGTTGCAAAAAATATTGTCATGAGAAATTAACAACAGGGACACTGTAATTCTTGCTGGTAAGATGCAACTTCAGTCTTATGTAGTAGAAAATATCTTTTATTTGGCCAACTAAAAACCTTAAAAGAGAAGACAGACTCTCAAGCATGCAAATTTTTTTTCAGAAATAGTGTTTCAGAACTATTCAGAAATAGTGTTATTCAAAGCCAAGTACGAGTGGTGAACAATAGCTTGAGTTTGACTTGGTAATATTAAACAGAGCATCTGAGAAAAATGTTCATCTTTCCGGAGAATCTTACATTTCTAAATAAATGTTTGTTATGAGGAATGTTTTCTTTTGTGGTTTGGGTTTTTTTTTTTTTGTGGTTTTTCTTTTTTTCTCTAATAGTCTTTAAAGAATAGGGGAAAATGTCCAAATACTTCTTCATCCTCTTTGATATGGCCAGGATACATACCTTAAACAAGCTCTGCCTTAGGTAAGTAATCCCCTGAGATAGGCTATCACTTTCCACTGTTTTCAAAGGTTCTATTTTAAATATGAGGTACTTTGCAAATATAGAAAGAATTCTAAAGGGCAGAAAAATAATTTTAAAAGTTTCGTGTACTCAGAGGTAGCATTACCTATATTAGCATTACCGTTCTGAGCATGAAAGAGCAGAAAAAGGCTTTGAGCTATATTCAGTAATAGATGTCATCCTGTCCTTTGCCTTCAGTGATAGGAACTAATTAATCTTGCACCTTTTTCTATTGCTCCACCAGAGAGAAGTTACTCCATTTTTTGACAAAACAACTTTTGGACATGTGCAAAGAAGCTAATTGGTATTCCAGTCTTTTGCTATGTTATGCCAAAGCTTCTATTCTGCCGCTGTGGTATTATAATGTTTCTGTGGTCTCTGATCACTATCCTCTTACTTAACAACTACCTCTAGCGTGACCACAAGCCAATGGTGTATACAAAAATACCGAACTCAGCCGTGGTTCTTCCAGAAAGCTGAAATGTACTCCTAGCTATGCCTATAGCTGGTCTTCCTTCCTTCACACTGGAGTGCTATCAGACTAATCGTGGGTGATGACCCCGGAAGGGAACAGAATGGCGCTCAATGTGCAAACGCAGCTACAACAGACAATGCTGTGCATGTAATTTTGATTGTAAGAGCAGACCAACAGTCCATTAAACACTACATACAGCTGTCATATTCTTGCATAAGGTCAGCTTTCAAGACAGCACATCCCCCCAAACCTATATTTTATTTCATATTCTGGGAGGGACTAGGTCTTATTTCCCCTTTAATCCAATCTTCACAAGAGGCAGACAATTCACTCCTATGCAATCAACAGTGTAATTAACTATAAGCCTTCGTTAGGCATCCCCCATCTAAAAGATGAACAAGCCTGATGGTGTTTATGAGTCTAGACTGGTTTTCAGCAAAAGGTAGGCTGACTGCAGACGATGAGATGGAATAGGATAGGTGCACTAGCCTGAAGTATTGATAGGTGGCTTATTTATATCACGGCTGGATATTAAGAACAGATGTATGCAATAAGGGAGATGATAAAATGTCAAAATGTAAGTTTAGCTAACCGAAAGTGTTGGTTTCTTTGCAGTGTGCTTTCAAACTTCTTTTGACTCATAAAAATTAAATCAAACTACATTTCTATCCTAGGTATAGGAAGATCGGCTGTTTGTAGGCAGTGAGAATAGACAGTATCAGATTCCTTGATATATGCAGCTCACTGAGGATATATGCATACAAAGTCAGGTTTTGGTGGCAAGTCTCCCAAGACCATGAACAAAACCATCAAAGGGTTTGATGAAACCTGTACTGAATCCACTGCCATGTTCTGAACCAACTGGGAAAACAAACATGATTTCTTTTCTGACAATTTGTTGTTACAGAAAACATTAAGGACACACTTCTGTTTAAAATAAAATTCATCCAGACAGTCATCAGTGTTTAATTAGAGACCATGAATTATTGAACATGTGCTGCTGTTCTCTTCAAGCTTTAAAACTAGAGCCATGTAGACTCAAATCATGGCATGACAAAAGGTCATGTTGCTCTGAATAATTTTCTAATGTTCTTTTTCTCTTTTTGACCGCAACCTTTCAGCAGTAAAATCAACTGAAGATGCTAAAAGCAAAAATATTAAAGGTGAATCTCCTTGCATATGTGCAGGGAAAACATTTTAAACAAACCAAAGCTAAACGATAAATCCTTATCAAGCTTTGACATGGTTAGTCTAGTTTTCACCAGTTCCTTTGCTTGCCACTGTAGTGTTTGTCTGATCCTACAAAGTACTTATAGATTTTAATACATGTGCCCACTTGTCAGTAAAAGGTATTTATCTTCCATATGCATAGCTGAGTAAGTTTTTCCTCTCTGGTGATGTCTGTCCTAGGAAAGGTCTTGTCAAGAGGTGACTTGCTGAGTCCAGTCAGGCATCGCCTGGGGTAACTTTGACTTGCAACTATCCAGATCCCTGGGAAGACACTAATCTCCTCTTGACCATATGTATGAACCTTTTTAGAACAGATCTCTGGGTTACCGTTGCACAGATTATGCGGTACAGCAGTTAAATAGGAGAGTATTTTAAATAAGAAAAGAGAAAAAAATTTGTCTTGCCAGCCTGTTAAGCTTTCTGCTTACGTTTGTAAAGCAATCCTCTTAGCTATTTAAGCTTTGTCTTCCTTGGTAAAAATGATCTTTTTGGTTTAGCTGAAGAGATACACCGCTACTGTACCTAGCCCTGGTACTGTACCTAACTGGTCTTTCTTTTTTCCCCTGTTTCTAGACCACCGCATGTTTGATACACAAAGTTTCTCTGGGCATGCTGTACTCCCGGGGCTGGCTTTCTGAAGAGGTAACGCTTACGTTTAGCCAACTTTTTTCTGATTCTGTTCCCAGGAGAGATTATTCCTCACGAGTGTGTTAAAAGAAGTCCCATTGCAGTCATGACTCTGCTAGAACCCAGTGCAGAGCTGGCGTTCTACATATCGTACGAGTATGAAGACATCAAGCAAGAGGGAAAGCCTTGTACTGCTGAACTCAACAGCAAAACCCCAGGGCAGTATCCAGGATTTGGTTTTGAATGTTTATGAGCAACATGAGATTTGGATGTAAGGTTCTTTAGTATGGCCTAGCTCTAGCAGCTGGAAAATGCTACATCTCTGGGAGGTCGAGTTCATTTCTTTTATTACAGTATGTTGCTCTTGCCCTTTTTCATATGAGTCTGTATTGCATATAGTAGTAAATAGAACCATTCCGTAATACGGTTAAAATTAAAATTGAAATTGTATAAAATATAATGAACGGGCCCTCAGCGAACAGACAGAGATTACATCTGAACTAAAATACCCTTGGCAAAATCAATTACAAAAGTATGTGGAAAAAAATATGCACTCTATTAATATTTTTTTATGAACATGTTTTATGCATTTCTTAAAATATCTTTTAGACTAAATAACATTTTAAAGACCAAAAAGAGAAGTAACTATTTTATAATAAACTTTGGATGTAGACACAACTGGTTTGAATATGTGCTACGGGTAAGTTATTTAAAAATCATAAAGCTTCTCTGGTTTGTATGAGAAAGCAATTTTGCTTTATACAGAAAAACTTACTCTAAAAAGTAAAACTTAGCGTTTTGTCAGAAAAATACCTTAAAACTGATATATCATCTGTAATAGCAGGTATGGGTTTCTCTTCTATTTTATTTTGTATTTTTTTGAATCATAGTTAAGCTATGGATTTTTGCCAGAATTTCACTGAGAGCCGTCTTCTGTGCTTACCTCAAGCTAAAGAGATTTGGCTGCAGATCTGTTTCAGAGTTGCCAAGTCTTTACTGGGAGACTTACCTCTGAAGGTTTTCCTTCATTTTGTCTTAAAGAGGCTACTCAGACCTACAATATTTATTTGCTATATAGTTAGTAACAATCATTAATACTTCTTCACAAAGAGCACCATTGTGAGAGCCCGCGAAGTGTAACGCAGGAGTAAAGAAACATCCTTTGAAACATTCTGAATAAAGCCTTGATAAAGCATAACAAGGAAGTCATACAGAGCAGTTGGTCCTGTACCTATGTATCAGCCACAATATTTCTTTCTGCTTGACACAGTGAAAGTCGGAGTATTTTGCATAATTTTCTAATATCTTGTACCAGGCAGCTGAGTCACTGAGAACCTGTTATGCTACACAGTATTTAGACTGTTGTACGGTTATAGTACAGTCAGATGCTAATTCTTTCCTTCTAACACTCAGGCACAGCAGGGAGCGATGTTAAAACCCTCACTGGAGAAACTGGATAGAAAGATAAGGATTATGATGAGGCTGGACTCTTTGGGAAACGGTGACTGGGGCGAAGAAGAAAGTTGAATCTAAATTCAAGGCTGATGCTATATGCCTTAAAATCAAAGATTGTGTTTATTGTACGTAGGGCTGTAAGCCACGTGCCAGTACAAACGGGGAACTAGCATAGGGGAAGTCAGGTGAAGACTGAGAAAGGCAATGATAGATGAGGAATAAGCAGATGTTTTAGTAGCTTACCTTCTCACTGCTCACCAGATGAAATTTCTCTTATATTAATAACTGCTGACGCTTTTGTTCTCTGATGGGTTTGTATTATAACCCAACATCCATGTTATTGCAGACCTACGATACGATGTATCTTTATTTTTGCAAAGAAAGCTCTCAATGTTTATGCGTTGAGGTTGATTAAATCGTACTTCCAGACACCTAAGGTCATGAGTCGGATTTTTAGGATTAAATAGGCAACCCAAGGCCTTCCTAGCACATGTGCCACCAACATTCAGCTGAGGCTGGTTGGGTCCTGCCTGCCCTGTGCACACGCATCCTTTTTACGCAAGCAGATCATCTAGGTAAGGACAACCTCATGCTTACCTCACACCCGAACATGAAGCCAGGAAGCGGCCAAGTGCTCTCGACTGCAGCAGCTTCACCATAGTCTTTGTGGTGCCACGACTTAGATCAGCTGAAGTTCACATCAGAATTTAAACTATGTTGTTACCTTACATTTCGAACAGTGAGGAGAACTGTCTGCACTGTAGACTTATGCCAAGTGCTAGCTCAATGGCAAATATAAATTTTACATAGTTTGTTTCTACCATATAAGGAATTCATAGTAAAGCTATTTTTAAATTAATGCTCCAGTTCCCAGTAATGTGGCAATTTCTTCAATAAAGAAATAGCTTTTTATTTTTTAATATGAAACTGTTATTATGGATTTTGCTTAATGTCAAAGGACTTTTTCAGTCTTTCCTGATGTTTTCTTTTAATGTTGCACCTGGTCAAAAGAAACATTGTTTTTATCAAAATGAAACAGCACGTTACATTTTTTACTATGTTAGATTATGTGTTAAGCTAATCAACATTTCAAAAACAAGTATTGTTTCAGAACAAAGACTTTGAATGCAATCATCCTGTTTGTTCCCATTTTATTTATAAATAACAATACACAGATTATTTTTTTTTCCTCAGAATGTTTTAGTTTCAGTGAAAAGGTGCTTTCCAATTGAAAAAAACTCACTTTGAGAAATTTTTGAGCATTGATCCACAGGGAATGATTTGCTCAGCCTTCTTTTATACCATGCTCTGGTTCCATAATAGCTTAGTGGTTTAATGGATCAATGATGGTGCATAAGTCAAATACACTCACAAGGCAATTTTGTCAGAATATCTTAAATGCTGTTTTTTTACAGGGGGTGGGGGAAAATATATGCAGGACACAAAATGAGCTTAAAAAAACCCACAACACACACACACAAAAAAAAAAAAAAAAAAACCAAAAACCAACCAACCAAAAAACCCAAACCAAACTTCTTCACTGTCTCCAGACACCCACGACCCACTAAGTAATTTTTCTTTTTCTTTTGAAAAGCAGACCCAGTTCAACCTCCCAGCAGGTTTAAGAAATACCTATTTTTGCAGTTACAGTGATAACACTTTGGACCTTTCCCCCCGCGCACCCCAGCGGGATCGCAAAGCTTGCTCTCGCTCGCTATGCTCTTCATGGGCAAGGGCGATGGCTACCGCGCGTAGCCCCGTCTGTGCGGTCCCCACAACGAAGGCTTAAGACCACAGAACAAAACCTGGCTACGGCGGGGTAAAAGGTTCCCACATGACATAAAACTTCCACGTTGATGCGCCGCTGTTCCTCTCCATCCCCAGAGCCCACAGCGGGAGCGGGGCTGGCTCCTCAGAAACACACGGGCCTCCACGTGGGGGCCTCCCCAATTAGTCCCGTAATTTACTGCCCCTTAATAAGATGGACCGAGAAACTTGCACCCGTATGGATGGTAAAACCCCAGCCTCCAGCTGGGGTGGGTGTTCTCGGAGTGAGCCCAGCTCTCAAGGAGGCACAAAAGGCGGCCACAGCTGAAGCCGGGGCCGCAGAACGGCGGCCTTCAGCCTCCGATGAGTTACACGCCAGAGCGAGGCCCCGCAGCCGCGGACCGGCCCTCACTTGGAAGGATAAATCAAAGCTTTAACCGGGCCTGCCAGCAAAGCAGGTGTTTTGACTGCCTTTATGGTTCATTTTTATGCAAAAGGGGCTGTGGGGATACAGAAATCAGGGGGGATTGAAAATAAATGGCACTGACAGCACTGATCCCACCAGGCGAGGGGGCCAAAATCGGCCTGTCTCTTCAGATTATGGAGTATACCTAACGGCAGGCGCCCTAAGGCCCGCGCACACAATGCGCGGCCTGCGCGCCCAGGACGTTCTTTTCTCTCGTTCTCCTCCTTTCCTCCCCCGCTTCTTCTTTTCTTTTTTTTCTTTTTTCTTTTTTTTTTTTTATTTTCTATGCCAGGGGCCCTTCTCTATTCTCTGGTGATGAACTGCCCCAGCAGCCACAGCAGGTTCAGAATGTTAAAGAGCCGCCGCTCGCCCGAGCCGACAAAGGGATCCCATTTTAAAGGGCTTAAAGGACACTGGAGACACTACCCGCGGCCCCATTTTAAGATAATGTCTTTTTCGTCTTGGTTTTCAACATTCAACAACAGCCACGAATAAAATGTCATAAAAATGTGTCGATGCAAATTTTCTAGCATGGGCCAGGGCGTGGGGGCACACCATTAGGAGAGTGCCACGGGGTCCGCGGTGCTCGGGCTCCTCTCTCCCACGGAGAGCTGTTTTGTGGGCTGAGCGTCGGCACCCACGGCTACCCAGACTTATACTTTAATACTGAGATTTAACTTCGCTTAATTCCTGAGTCTCAATATTAATAGCAGGCATAATTTTTTAAGTTATTTAAACAAAACGATTGAGCACACTGAAGTTGGATCATTGTAGCACCCCGTAATATTTAAGTGGTGGTTGAGAAATGTTCTAACGTAGCATGATTTTCCAGAAAGAAAAAAAGTGAGGGCCTTTTTCTTTGGTTCTGCTATAAGTCAATAGTTTTTACAGTGTATTCTGTAACATAATTTAAAATATTACTGCAGGGCATCGCTAGTAAATGTCATTTATCATTTACAAGCCATAAAGCAGGCAAGAAAAAAAGACGGAAAGTGCTTCCCCTCCTGTAGTTTCACACACAGAGTTATTCATGTCTAGTGCCTCACCACAAACAAATGACAGTTTTCACCAGCTTTACTAAGGAATTGACTCTCTTCTCTTTCCAAATACATTAAAAAATATATTTTAAAAAGCAACGCCCAGCTGGTATAGCCTTAGGACAGATTGCCTGAGGACAACTTTTTAAAAACTTTTCATGGATTACATGTAAATTAATGCTAGATTTTGATCATTCATGCTGCTCTTTCTAGACAGAAAACTTTGCATCTTTGTAAAGAAAAAAAAGAAGGATGCATTTTATGACTTAATTGCATAGGAAATTAGATAACTATCCCTTTTTTCTCTACTTTTTTTCAAGGTGGGCTGATGCCATCAGTCTCTATAAATATTTTTGCATCTTTGGTTTTTGACCCACTAAACTACTCTGTGTATTCCAAAGGAAATTTAACACATAAAAGTCACCATACTTTCATAAAAAAAAAAAAAAAATTGTGGGCTTCTTGCAAGTAATTTAGATACTGATTTTCCAAAGACACATTTTTATCTTTACCCATATAATAGCTCCATTTAAAATAGTAAGATTATTACACTTATAAAATACATCTTTCCTTCTCAAGGCCTAAGTATTGCACATGAGCAGCACTGGCATTCATGTTACCTTTCTACCAAACTTAATTTCAGTACAATTTCTCATGCCAATGGAGTTATTCCATGCCAATAAAATTCCATACATGTTTGCAGTATTGAGCCTTGAAACCCCCATTTTCTCAAATATTTCAGGGCCACAATTTATGCAAGCTTTGAAAATAAACTCATTCCAATAATTTGCTTGAAAAAAGATGATACAAGTCGTTAATCATGGCAAATATATTTAGGTACTGCAGACGTTAGCTGAAAATTCATTAACTTTTCTCTCTGGAAGACTTGCTATGCTCACTAATATTTTGGATGTTTAGATCATAAGGTAATTCCAATGTTTAGATTAACAGCATCTTCAGAAAAAAGATCAACAAAATTTAACAAGAATTAAAAGTCTAATTCAAATTTGCAAAGTCCCTGTTCCTGATCATCTGTTTAACATTCTTGCTGTGAGTCCACTAGCTGTTAGTCTAGACATAACACAATAAGTAGTAATTAATAAATAATACAATAATACTTATTTGCATTCATCTTCCAGAGTTGCAATGATTTCTCTAATGAAGCGCATTACTGTGAGCTGGTTTATAGACCAACCTACAAGTGGCTTCATTGTCCTGAGTAAAGGGGATATTTTTGGCATACGAAAATGTTTAAATAACTAAACCTTTTGATGTGCACTGTTAGCAAATGACTTCACTCTGAACAACACACACATCACTTGTGGGAATAGCATCAAACATTCCCATTTTTAAATTTTGGCACAATTGTTTCTAATTAGCCTGCCATGGACAAGACTCAGGTTTCTGCTTTCTGTTAGAACTTTATCTTACTCATGAGTAATTTTGGTATTGACGGATCCTCATCTGCCTCATATCAAAATGCCAAACATTTCCATCATTTTTTGTCTCCAGTAATTTCAGATGTGACCTAACATGCAGGGTTGAAGTCTGACTCACATATAGCAAAATGCCAACATACAGGTGTGAACGGGGGTGAACAGAACATGAATATATTGCAAAATTGTGAGTCAGCTGGGGAATACTTGAGTATAAGTCTTCAAAGCTCAGTCTTGAAGATTTCTGTAAATATGCACAGGTGGGTTGCAACCCTCATTATTTCTGGCTAGAGCTGTCTTTTGTCCTCACTACCCTTGGTCCAAAGACAATCTGCTTCCACTCATTTCTAGTGGCACGACATAGCAAGAGTTTATTTTTATCATGTGTTTGTGTAGCTCCTTTCACAGTGGGATTTCAGTCTACAGTGAGTGGACTGAGTGTCTAAGACATCTAGACACTGCTGAAATACAAAAAATAACAAGTAGTGCCTTCAAGCTGAAGATTTAGTCCCCAGATATTCTCCGAATCACTAAAAACTGCAAATACCAAACAGCTCACCCAACACCAGATAAATCACAAAAAGAAGAGAGTGTCAGATGGAGAGGGGAGGAGGAGGAGAGGCATTGAAAAAATTTGCTTACTGAAGACAGACTTTGGTTGTTGGTTTTTTTCTTTTTAAGCCTCATAGACTAATTCTAACGTTCACTGCTTTCGGGTTTCTAACTGGATTATAAATGCTGGGTTTGATTTAAGGATATTTAAATGGGCAGGCAGCCTACTTTTAAGATGCTCTGTCTCAACTGATAGGTAGTATATGGTGTAGTTGTCATGACCATGCTGTGGCCATTTCCCCTTCTTGTAATGAAAAACAGATGTGGGCGTACCTGTGTTAGACTGTTTTTTACTTCATTACGGAATCAGGAGGATCTCAGCCAGACGTACAGGCATACAAGCCCAGAAGCTCAAGGCTTGGTTTTCAGTTTAACACTCACATCAAACATCCTGTATTTCGCACTGATTCGTGAAGATATAGGATGGAAATAACGATGAATAGCATGTTCTCCCCCAGGCTTCTCAGGCCTTTGGGGATGTTTTTTGTTTTTTTTTTTAAATGGGGCTCTCCCTGGTAGCTCAAGATCGTTAAATACCTCGATATGTTGCAAGACCAGCTTTTCCATCCCTGTCTAAAAATAGATGGAAGTTTAGCAACAATAATTTAAAATTGACTTTGTGAAGACAGAATAATTATAGTTCACATTCATTAGTGCCATTTCACAGGATCTGTTTACATGCTGATGAATATGGAAGGGGTAGCAGAGAGTTTACAGATGTTGTTTGGTTATGTTTAGACTGTAGTTTGAACAGAGATTAAGCTTGTATGAGCGGGTTAAGGCTTATGGAGAATGTCAATAGCTCACTGACACCTCACATGGTCAGAACCTCAGCTCCTCCTCCCATCAAGTAGTCATGATACCTTGCTCAAACAGAAGTTATAAGAAACTACAATTGAATCATCACTACTAGAATAATTGCCTGAAGTTCTTTTATATATTCCCTAAGGTTGCTTGTCCAAGTACAATCCTAACCCCAATGGTTTAGAAGTTTGGCATTAACACTGCAATACCAGATCATAACCGTCTTGGGCTTATTACCTACTATTACCAGCGTTAGTAGGTTACTCTTTAATTTGTGTCCAATGTGCTGAAACTGATTTGAATGTTAAGCTCCTCAGTATAACGTACCCTGGGTGAAAACAGGACATTCCTTTCAACAGCTATTCCTGTATTAAATGGTAATGTTTAAATCTTGTCCATATATGCTGTACTTACAAGTTACAAGACTGGTACCATTTACATTACACAAGACATAAAAATATTTTTAGTAACTCAATAACTTGATTAGTTAACCTATCATTACTAAGATTACAGAGGATATGAATAAAAGAACAGTCTTTTTCAGTAATTCAATTAGCAATGATTAATGATTTTTACATAAATTTTCTTTTTTTTATATTCACACTTGCCTAAAGAATGCTGGCCTTTCAATTTTAAAAAAATACTGAAACAGAGAATGCAAATCAAGTGTTTTGTGGTCTTTCAAATATTATAATGCCTCTCAAAACTGCTAAAATTATTCCTCTTAAACAATATATAATTAAGTAGTAGAACTTACTGCCATAAGCATACTGCCATTATGTCAGAAAGCATACATTTATTTTTTTTAACATGAAAAGTAAGATGATAAGGGACGGTCAACACAATAAGCAGATTTTTAGAAACATTACATATGGAAGCATCATTTAGATTTTAGTGGAACAGGGCACAATATAACATATTTAATTATGAAATAAGATTGCATTTTAATTGCCAGAGAAAAGGAAGTATTTCAGGGTGAAAATATGAATATAGTACGTTAATATATTATGAGTCATCCAAAAAAATTTGGTTAATCCTGCTTTAACTTCATATTTTGTTTAGAAATCTGAAAATAATATGCTTGGGTAAATTTCTAGGGTTTTTATCAGAAAAATATATCAAAAAATGTAAAGCCTAACCTCTTATTCGATACTTGTAAAAGAAAATATCGCAAAATTCCAAGGCTTTTGTAATTCAAAGCAGTTTTGAAATTGTGAATTTTGAAATTGTGAACATACTTCTGTATGTTACTGAATTTTATTACAAATTTTTGTGTTTCTGAACATAAACAAACACTAACTGACAAAAATGTACATGTAGGCCACTTAATAATTCCCTCTTACTTTCTATTGTCAGCTTTATCAGAACACATTCTCAGTAAGAGAAACTGGTTTGCTGCGTCACTGCCTATGAAAATAAGCATAAAAAAGTTCATACTATCTATATTTTTGTCAGTTTGTTTCCCAGTTGCTGCTAATGTTGCATTTATTTAAAATATTATCCAATTTATATGATGGTATCAGCCTTCCTAGCAGTACAACACCATTCTTAACAGTCTGATTTATATCTATACATTTCTCTGCCACATAGTCCATCTTGTTTTCTTTTTTTTTTTCTATATCTACTTCGGTGTAATAAACTAGTTGGCAATCTTTTGAGAGAAAAATCAACAGGTATTTAAACCTTTCATGAATTGTCAGTAAATAATTAAATCAACATTTGGTGACTGACTTACAGTTGAATACTCATATAATGTTTAACCACAATACTTATTTGATTGAATTTCTAGTTCAACAGTTTAGAATTCCGCATCATGTTTTACAGGCTAAAACAATTTCTTCTTATTTCCCAAATGTTAAAGGAAGATATAAACATAAAGTAATGCAAAGAAAAAGTGGTAGCTGATAAGCATTTATTTTAATGGCCTTTCATTGTGAGATTGTGAGAACATTTATGTCCATCCCCTGCTTCCCAGGACCTCTTCTATTCTGTCCCCATCAGGAGGGTCCAAAAGTGGCCCCAACTGAAGCCAGAGTAAAAGTAAGAAAAAAATAACCCACAATACGAATTTTATTGTTCAGAACATTATGATTTAGATATTAAATAGCTATTTCCATTAGGCTGTTCTTTCTTTTAATGGCAGTTGTATTCTATGGATATAAAGTTGGGATTTTTTTGTTTTGTTTTGTTTTGTTTGGGTTTTGTTGTTGTGTTGGGCTTTTTTGTTTGGTTGGTTTTTTTTACCCCCAGGAGGTGGAACTGTCTCATTTTTCTGAGGTAGTTCAACCTACGTCGGTTTTGATGATATTCTTCCCCTTCTGCTCATCACTGCTCAAGGGAAAGGCTAACGGTAGCTACTCATCTCCTGTGGTTAAGAAGGTGACCATGAGCTTCTCTGGACTTCAGCAGATTGCAAGCAACAACCTACTTCAGACACCAACAATATAAACCTCTTTTTGGATCTCCCCTAGCTTTACACAGGAAAGCACTGGTAGAGCATAAAACCTTGAGTAATGCCCTGGGTTGTCCTTCCACTCAAAGCATCCGAGGACAAAGGCAAGCCTTCCTCAAAACGCAGTAATAATCAGTTAATCAGTTTGGCCAGATATTGTAGCCGATATAAATCTGCTCAGCTATTATAACTTCAGAGGACATAGCCATTTTGACACCACGGAGATCAGACCCACCATACCTCATAAACTGGTGACTCTCAGAAGATCTCGCAGACATCGTACGGCAACAACTGCAAAAACATTTGCTGTCCAGAGTCTGAGAGAAGAGTAGACTGTCCTTGCTATTAAAATAAGACTCCATCAGTTTTGTTTACTTCACCCCCACCATGTCACATATCAAGATGCCAAAATAATTCTTCCACCAAAACAAACAAAAAAGGTTTCATTAATCTTTAAAGCTGACAACTAGTTCACTTCAGAGCTTTCACATGCTAGGGTGAAAAATTTGCACTTTTAAATGTTTTTGATGTCTGTTTCTTTGTCCTACTCAAGTGTGCATACTGCATGGTATTTACAGTAACTGTATGGCTCTGCTTAGGACTGCATTTTAAAAAGGCACACCAGCAAACACCCTCAGCAAAAAGAGAAGGGAGTGTAAGTATAACTGTGCTTCCAAAAAAGCAAACAAAACAAAAACTCAGTCGTGTAGCTTCAGAGCTAACTGCCAACATATTTAATAAATATGCAATTCAAAAAAAAAAAAAGAAACCCAGATAAACTACTTGAACCAAATTCCACAGGGTTAAGAAAAAAAAAAAAAAAGAAAAGAAAACAGTTAGATTCTTTTCTGGCAGCCGTAGTTACGCCTGTAGTTGGGTGATTGAAAAAGGCTCGCAAAGTTACTCAGTTTTGAATTGCTACCCGCGTGACCTGGCTTTGGCGGTAGTGGTTACAGGAATTTAACTTCAAAACCAGAATAAAAAAAAAAAAAAGAGTACAGAGCTGAACAGCAAACAAAGAGAGAGAGGCAGAACTCATTTAGTTTAAAATTCCATTATTTTTAGCTGTCAGCTGTTTAAGGCAAGTCAAAGGGACTTTTCCCCTTTTACAATGAAACTTCGATATCACTTTTATAATTTTCTGAGTACGAGGTCAAAAGAGCTCAAGTGCTACGATTTCTTTTTTTTTTTTTTTTTTTTTTTTTTTTTTTTTAATTGTAAAATTTCCAAATTGCTGTCAAGTATCCTCTTTGGCCCACCACCCGCCGCCCATCAGCGGGGATCTCGGGCCCCGCAGGCACGCCTCCAGCGTGGGAGCGGTACGGCCCCCGAGGAGGACGGCTGACGGGAAGGTTTTGGTGTGCGAGGACAGAGAGAGAACAGCTCTTACAGCAAACCAGATTATCCTCACAGCCTTTGCTCACTTCCTATGCCAGTAATCAATAATTGGGCTCCAGGTCGAAGAGTGAAGGGGTTTCCCATACCTATGGGCATCCCCCAGAATTTCCCTCCCCTCTCCCACCATTTCTTATGCCGCTGAGCTTCCTCTGGCTAAAAGTGACTGGGTGGGGCTCCCTCCAGAGTTTATTCGTGTCATTTCCGAATATAGCCAGAGGGGACACGAGAGAGGGACACGAGATGTACTTTCCACTTCTTTCCTTCTCTGCTAGCAATGGGAAACAGCCTACATAACCTAATAAGTTCTTTCTGTCTCTAATTTCCATCCTGTTACATTTTGCAGGAACTGAATGAGCTGCTTACGCAGAGCTCCTTGCCAGTTTCTGGACTGAAAGAAATGTTCTGCTCTTTCACTTAGGTCCCTCATTTCTGCCATTTTTTTTTTTCTTTCTTTTTTTTTTTTAAATGACTGCATCATTCATTTTACTGTCTTTTGCAGTCCTGCAATTCCTATACATTCCTGATTCTTACAGAACTTTCAAGAAAGTCCTGAAATCCTAAACCAAACTGAAAGCCTACCTTTACATTTAAACACGCATCTCTGTTTCTCATCACTTTAGTTCCCAATAGCCTCCAGCTAAACAAACACACAGAAAGACAAAATGTAACGCAGAATAGTACAGGAGATACCCATGGGGATACTTCCTTCTCCCTAATGTTCCCCCAGTCTCTAACCAATTTCTTCTAATGACGATTGCTGAGGCTATTACTCATGAACCTGCTCCACAATGCTTGTTAGATATCCTCTGTGTAGATTTGTGCTCTGCTCTCTCACCAAAATGCTCCTAAGCACTCCTCTCGGACAACCAGCTGCTGATACTCCAGTCTTTTCTCTTAACCAACTTCCAAGTTAAGAGTCACTTTTGAAAACAAACTCAGATGTGGGAGCAGGATGAAGATGTGCATTTTCCATTTGTAATGTCCTGGAGACCAGATTTCGTGCTCAGTAAACCAGGTACCATTTTCTGTGTTAATGTCCTTCCTGAATGAGATCTAGCACACATCTTCCTCGTTGTCTCTCAACCTTTGCTTTTACTGTTATAGATGGGAGATGAGCCTTTTAAAATGTCAGTTTTCTGCATTAGGGAACCAGACGACTTTTTATAAACTGCACCTCGTTAGAGAAATAGAGAAAAGGAGGGAACTAAAACTCAGATATATGAAGAGTTATATTAAGAGTATGCTCATTGTCTAAAATGATTAAGCATTTTCATTATCCAGCAGAAATTTTAATTAGTCTGACAACAAACCAGTTGAGAGACAGCCTTCCAGCATTAAAGTCTTGTAGACACCAAGGTGCTGTTTTCTTTAAGTTATAGTAGAATCTGTCCTATTTCAGAGACTTCTTAAAAAAAAAAAAAAAGGATATATTTGTCCACCCTGGAGTTCGAACTGCCAGGATATACTGCACTTGGCAAGCTTTCACTGGAAAAATGCCAGTCTGACAATATCAAATTACTTTATTAATACGCATAAGTTTGCACAAAAAGTAACTGTGGTTTTCCAGAAAGCTGTAAGAGAACATTTGCCAGAGTTTCCATTAGCAGTGATGCCACCTAGCCTGAACTGCCTTTCTGTAAACTTTGTTGCGTCTTTGTACAACAGAGGTTTGCATCAATACGACAGAACTAGTGGATCTCCTGGCTGAGACGACTCATCATTGAGAGCACTTCTCACCCTGCTTTGAGTATGGTTTGGAGCAGAAGGCTGCCTGTTCATATATTAATACCTGCTCTTTGTTTCCAGTTGTTCTTTGAACTTGCCTATGTCTGTATCAGTTTTCTCACTGGTAAAAACTGAGATAATTCTTAAAAACTCTCTAGAATGATGTGAATTTTATTCGTCGTTTGTGAAATGAATGTTCTTACAAATATTCTTGTTTTATCTCCAGTTTGGCTGTTACTTTTCCACCTGTCACTTAAAGTCACCAAGCTATCTATGTGAGCCCTTCTGAAAGGGCAAGTAAGAAATGTGCTTATCTTCTGGTGTTAGGATCATCATGGCCAAAGAACCTGTTGTATTTTCAGACGTACTTGGCTATGGCTAATCAGAGACGTCTTTTTACACAACAGCTTTTGTCAGTGGTCTGATTTTGTTGTTTCATTTTAAATCAGAGTGGTGGCCTTCTCCATGCACTCATACATTTAAATAACCACTGTATTCCCTAACTGAGTGCCTTTCCAAGTAATTGCATTTGGAAAAATATATATATCCTTTTTGTAAAGTTAAGAAAACATCCATACTCTTTGATGTTGAATTGATATTCACTTTATGAAAACGTCTTCAAACACATTTGTATTCAGTCATACTTTGTCCTCAAGCGAATTCAATTCACGTGGGACATAAGTCTTTCTGATTTTATTTTTGGTATTTAACGTGCTCTACATTGATCTCCTCAAAATGCAATGAAAACAAACAAAAAACCCAATCCCATACACCAAGAAAAACACATCAAAAAATCATTTAAAGAACAGTCCTCTTGGTTGAACAGATTGAACATAAGTATTTTGTTGAATTTCATGTTGTGTCATAAAAAAAATTTGAGTCCTAGCAATACGTATCCTAGGTTATTTGCTCAGTAGATTAAACAACCATAAATATTGAGTGATTCAACTGAGCAGCCAGTGCTGGCTGGAGTGAATAGCATGTCAACAGATACTAGAGCTCTAGGAGACACCAGAAAATTGTGCCTAAGTCAGCTTGCTAAATTAAGCTTACTAAATGCTATTTTTCTAAATACTTAAATTACTTATGTTATCAAGTGCTCACCTGAGAGTTTTCCGATGCAATTAAAACCCCTCATGGATCACAGACTAATTTACTAAAGCTACGGAGGGGAGTACTGGGAGGGGCAAGGAGCCCTTCCAGGGAGTCAGGACCAGACAGCCACCCCCAGGTAAGTTGGAATAAGACAGGGAAATCAACTCCTATCATGCTGCAACTGGAATCTCTTTCTCTTCAATAACCTCTTGTGAAATAAGTATTCCCAACTGTGAGGTAAAAAAGCAAGGATAATTATGTTGCCTCCAACAACCTTCACAAGAAATAGTCACATTTTTATGGACTTGGAGAGATACTTCTGCCTACTCTCCCTTACTTCTGCTTTCAGGTGTCATTCCTTCAAACAATACTTTACAGGAAGATACCATTAAACTGCGTAATGGTACTAAACACATAACATTGCTGCTAATGTCCTTTAGAAGTAATGTATCATATCTTATTTAATTTCACTGGTCTTGTACAATGAGTCCCAGGCTCAACTTTTAACTAAATCACCCAAAGACACTCTTCCAACCATTTGTAATGTACAGTAAGTAACTCTTCTGTAAATTGCCTGGGAACACACTGCAGAACAATTCTCAGGAGAAAAACTAGGGCTGAAATATTTTCTCATGCACCTTCTATCCGGGTGACATTCCTCTCTCTTTCCAGATTCTCCCCCAGCACGACCAAATGGATGCTACCCTTTTGCACTCATGTTTGTTTGTGTTTGCCTCCTCTTGATATTTATGAGCGCTGTTCCTGATACCCTCGCAGCAGCATCTTAATTTTGGCAGAGATTTCTGCGTGTTCAGGTTCCAAGGGGCTTGAAGAGAACACAGGCTGTCTCCAAACTGAAGGAATCAATTTTCATTTCTGAAATCAGACAGGCTTCCATGTATTGTCTATTGACTCCATAGAGAAATAACAGTAATGTTGCTGCTTTCGGTGAAAAAGACCATTACTGAGGACAATGCACTCAGTCAAGAAAGATGTCAGATCTCCTCTTCCCCAGACCACTCTTCACTCCCCAAATCACAAGCTGGGCTCTCTCCAGAAGCCACCTCAGCCAGAGCTCCGGCTGTAAAGAGGGTTGGAATCCTTTTGGACACCAGTCCAACAAGCAGGGAGAAAATGAGTGTGCACAAGCCTTCTCCAGATGCCCACCGCATCAGTGGGTGGAGGAGCTGGCAGAGCCAGCCGCTCTCATCCCGCCAGCCCAAGGAGTCACCATATGTTTGGCTGCCACCCATGCGGCCAAGAGTCCTTGGAACAAGGAATGGAATCTGTTCAGACTCCTCTCGCTAGCTAGCGCTGATGGACATCCAGCCTTTTCAGGCTTCAGCCAAGCTTTAAACAGACCCTGCTGGAAGCACTGGGCTCGATGAATCAGCTCCTGCATTACCAGGCTCTACCCTCGGTCACATCATATCCAGTAAGGCAACAGAGGTGACACTCCGAGGATTGTCCAAATCCTTTCCCTGCCCTTTCTTTTCCTTGGAAGTCTGGGATAAGAAGCAACATAAAGTGAAGGAGAAACTGTATTTTCTATTTGCTCAGTTTTAAATTAAGTTGTTAAAATAACAGTGCCTTTTGGGAGGCTTCCCTTGAGTTTCAGGAAAATAGTATCTCTTCTTGTTCTTTCAGATGCTAATTAAAGTTGATAGTGATGATATATGGTTTGCCATTCTACTGCAGTTTCATTTTCAATGAAACCCTACCATTAAAAACTTACGTGCTGTACTCTTAACATAACAGTCTTTCAAAAGTTCTTTTAGTCATGGCAATGATACCAAAGATGGGTTGCCAGTAGATTAAATAACTACAAACACTCAAAAACCTACAGAAATTGTTTGCCATAATATCTGGCCTTTAGCCTTTTAGTAAGGCTTGTGTGCCCACACTGTGCTGTGCCCAGTCCAGAAAGAGTAGCATCTCCAATACTTATGAATGTGTTTTCTCTTTGAGTATCTGTTTATATTTCAATCTAAAAAACCCACCACATTTACTTGCAAAACAGTAATGCGTTCCACACAGTTTCTCCTTTTATAGTTGAACACATATACTTCTCAGAAACTAAGCCATCTAAGAACCCCATAGCATGCACAGTCACTCACGTGAACATGATCTTTATTTTTTCCAATTGGCTGTGAGTAAAGTCTAAATGGATACAAATGGCTACACTTCGTATTTTAACTTTTGAAGTTTCATTCCAGTTTAATTGCCAAATAACCATGTTGGCTCCTTTCTGACGCATTTTCAATACATGCTTTCTTTTGCCTAAATCTTGCATTTTAACACAGCGGTTAATGACACGTGCATACCTTTTCCATAAAGCAGTTTCCCTGTGGTATGAAGGAATGAGGCAATTTAATACATGCAAAAACGCAGAACTCCACATGCTGACAGATCTTCACTGTCACTCTGCACAGTTAACTTGAACCGCTGCATGTTCTCTAGGAGTGTTTTGTTGTAGACTTTTGTAAACGATGTTGAAGAAATCTGCGTTGAGTAATACAAAGCATCAGAATGTAGTATGGCTGTCCACCCACGCTGGCAGAAAGCCACTGAGTTTTCAGTTGTTTACAAATGTTCTCAGTGATAAATCTCTTTGCTATTTCCCATACGAAGTTACGCACTCAAACATAAGCAGCATATACTTTGCTGCTCCAAGTGCTACAGTGAGACAAGAAGCATCAAAGACACCCGAATTTTGGTTGCCCTTCAGCATACGCATCTACACTTGTGGGGTTTGTTTCACGGATTTTTAAGATCGTAAGGCATGATTGTGATAGCTTAACGTGGTTCCTTCAAGCAGAAGCAAACACCATTCACCTATTGCACCACTGAAACTGTAATGCCCAAATTATATTCTCTTTCTAAAAGATTTTCAAAGTTTATGTTATAGGACTCCCCATAGAGTCAGGTCAGACAGAAGCTTCCACAAAAAAAAAAAAACAAAAAAACAAAATCCAAACCTGAGGATGTATAAGGATTTTAATATTACCCACTGATATTTTGAAAAGTTGATAAATAGATCACTTCACCACAAACATTTTTGCTAGTCTGGATACAAATCAGCGTGTTCTTTTTAGTTAGGTGACCTAATTATCGTAAGAATTTAAGAAAGCCAGATGGGTCAAAATAAGCCCAGGTGGTCTCAAGCCTGCCAATTTACCAAATAAAATGAAAACATAAGCTTGAATAAAAAATGTCCATCATTCTTTGACAGAGGTGCACTAAGCTGCTCCGCTTGTTTGTCATCATTTGTATAAAAGCCAACCGGGTTACCTGTCAGTTTACAAATATTGTGGATAATAGGCATAACTTGAAGCAGCACAGGCCTGATTAACAAGAAAATTGGATTTTTTTTAACCTATTCCTTTCCTTCTTGCACAGTCCTATGTTCCTTTCGAAATGGATTATTTCCACACACTCTCTCACACAAGGCAGGACCTTCAGCTCATTAGACCACAAGATTCTTACAATTAGCTTTTTTCAGGGCGTCAGCAACCAGCCTCTCTTACCACCCATCCAGGATTAAACAGAAAGAGTCTGTCCACGACCCATTCGTACATGTAAAATTGATTACCAGGGTCACACGTGCCTCCCTTTCCGTTTCAACCATGTTTTATAGCAAAGCACGTTTAAACATGTAACAAATCTGTTTATGTGTAGAAAGAGCAACCATTTTATTTCAAGACCAGCTGGAGCCTGTGAAAAGGAGACACAAACACAACCCTCTCTCATCTAGACTTTGCTTATTTTCCTTGTCTTAGCTATTTTTTCAGTACATAATAGTAATTGGATGGTCTGAATTCTCCTTCTGAGATCTAAATATAATCACTGCTGAAAGCTTATCTTTTTAAAAGATAAAGACACGAAGTTATGCCAAGTTATTATAGCCACAGTCCCATATGCAAGAGACCGTTTCATTTTCCATACACAGCAGCAAGAATATTTCCTTTTAAGGCATAATGCATGGTTTCTGCTTAACATTGCCATGGTGACCCTAGAACGCTGCCTTACCAGCTGGAAACAAATCTTGCCAAGCGGGTAAACATTGCAATTCAAAAATACCATTTTGCACGAAATAATTTAGCACAAAAAAAAAAAAAAAAATTTCAAAGTTATCACTTTCCATATTTGCTGTGAAAATTCTGCGGATTTTACGTGCAGAGAGCTCTCCTAGACCGCAAGGGACAGCACTGGCTCCCCAGTCCCTTTACTCCCCACTGCTAGAGTTATTTAAAAAAAAAAAACAAAAAAAAAAACATTCAGGGTTTCAGCGAGATGAAGGGTATTAGTATCCAAACCAGTGAGAGAAGGGACAAAACAGTGAAGGAATTATTTGAATGAAACAAGTAGGAGGTAGGCATCCTCTCACACTGGTTTTCACAGCAATTTAAGGCTAAAACCTGCAGTTAAAAGGGAAACACGCCCCCCCCCAGCCACGCCGGGACCCCCCGGGCCGCATGGCGCTGGCAGAGCAGCCCTGAAGCGCCGAGTCCAGAGCACGTCACCCAAACAGCCGGCACGTCACCCCGACCCTGCAGCCCGCCCTGCGCGCCGAGCTCCCACAGCTGCTTTCTTCGCCACGCTCAAACTACGCCAGCGGCCTGTTCGCCGGCGACCGAGGGCACCGGCCTGCGGCAACCGACGCCCACCGAAGCCCAGGCCTCGCTATACTCGGGACCTGCCTCCGCCGCAGCATGCCTGTCACCATGAGGAAGCCATTAGTTTTCAGGGACTTGGGTTGGCCTGGTGAGGTTTTGGTAGCGGAGGCGCCGCCGGGGTGGCTTCTGCGAGAAGCTGCCGGAAGCTTCCGCCGGGTCTGATAGAGCCAACGCCAGCCGGCTCCAAGACGGACTCGCCCCTGGCCGAGGCCGAGCCCATCAGCGATGGTGGCAGCGCCTCGGGGGGAACGGAGTTGAGAAGGAGGGGAAAGAAGGGCACGCAGCAACTGCAGCCGGTGAGAGGAGTGAGAAGATGTGAGAGGAACAGCTCTGCAGCCACCAAGCTCAGTGAAGAAGGAGGGGGATGAGGTGCTCCAGGTGCCAGAGCAGAGACTCCCCTGGTGGAATCACCATGGACTTCAGACCATGGTGAGGCAGGCTGCTCCCCTGCAGGCCCGGGGGGTCCGCGGGGGGGCAGGCACCATGGACTTCAGACCATGGTGAGGCAGGCTGCTCCCCTGCAGCCCGGGGAGCTCCGCGGTGGAGCAGGTACGCACTCACGTCACGCAGCTTGCTGCCGTGGCTTTGCGAGCTTCTGAAGCTTGCCTGGCTTTCGTTGTGTGTGGTCATTACACGGGCAGGAGCCCTTGAAGGAGTATCTAGGTTATGTACAAGGGGTCCTGCTGTTTCGTTATGTAGTGCTTTCTTCTCTTGAATCAGTACTAAACTGAAGCCGTGCGATGAAATCGGATGCATGATGATGCTTTAAATGCTTCATGTAAGCTGTAAAACAGCTTGCATGGTCATTTCTCACTGTATTTCCCACAGTGCTACTTGGGCAAGCGGTGGGAGAATGTGTGGACTGGTACAATTCAGTTGGAGTTATTACCCATTTCTGTCAGAGTCTCCCTTGAGTTTTAATTACAACAAGGTATTATTTACCGATTCTGTTGTAAATAGTTTTTACAGTATTGTTTAAACTGTTCCTGTGTGTCCCCAAAGAGAGGCTGTTTTCAGTAGTGGGTTAAATGAGCCCAGAATATTTTCATTTGCCTTTTCCCTCCCCTCCTTTTTTTTAGGTGCTCAGTCATTTACGGTCCTACGGCTCCAAAGACGTAAAGTGCAACAGGGATGCTAATTATGAATATTTTTAATCGATTGAAGTTACAATATTATCACTTCCTTTTTTTTATTTATATAGACTGCATTACAGAATATGTTGCAGGACAAGATTTATGTGCAGGCAGAGTCTGACCCTGGGATACACTTTCAGGCACAATTTCACTCCTTTTTGTAAAAGTCTGCATTGTTGAAAAGAAAATGTACGTATACCACCGCCTCCTAGGGATCTCAGTTTAGATACTATGTTAACCAAATGCTAACCAGACAATAGCGAGCTCTTTTTGCATTTGCTCTTTAAAGCAACCTGGACCAGCCTCCATGTGTTGTCCTTCCTGACAAAGTTTAAACGTAAGATTTTCTTCACAAATCCAGCCTTTTTTTAAAGCTCGCAGGCAAACTTTGGCTGCTTATCCCAGGCTAGGTCCTGCAGTATGGAACATGTATGCTTCATACATGCGGCTGACAACCAAGGTTTTCAGGTCTTCTAATCTTTGAAAACATCTGACGTTCTCCGCAGGTTGTGGAGAAGAGGAGGAAATGCAATTTCCTGGCATTTTCTATGAATTTCAATTTTTCATTAAAAAAAGATAGGAAACCGTTAAGGCTAAATATTTTGTGGTAGCTTTTGTTTGCTTTCTATTGCTGTTCTTAAACCAAGTAACTATAAACCCGGCAGGGGTGTAGAATGCAACAGAGACATTATTGACAGCCACATCCTCCACATCCACTCCATGTGTTCATCCTAATGGACACCAAATAGTAAAGTGCGATGCAGTGGTTACAGAAATAGTTTAAACACAAATTAAGTGGTCAGACAACGCACTCTCTCTCATCATTATTTCAGTACATTTTTGAGTTTCTCCATTTCAGAAGTGACTAAAAAAAGAAAACGTACATGGAATCTGGGGAAAAATAGTGGTTGAGCATCCGTTAACTAAGCATTGTAATTGTTCAGAAGTCTTACTAATTCTGTTCATGGTAGCAATGACAGAACCACCAGCACGTGGTAATAACCAGTATTTTGGTAATTAATACTTGCTGACTTTCTATGACCCTTTCTGTCACTATGATACCAAGGAGGAAAACTTTTGGGCTTCAAGGATAAAACTGTGCCAAGCATTTATAGAAGTGCTAGAAACCTAGCGTTCCAGGCAGGATAACCATGCTCACATTTGGTGCTTAGAATACACCATCAACTCCTAACTCTCTATTAGTTGTCAAAATGTAGAAAATCCAGATTTTTTTTTTAAATCTGTATAATATCAGTTTTCCCTGTTCTTGACATAGAAGAGATTTGGTGCTAAGGTTTTTATATATGTGTGTACACCCTCCCCACACACCATTTCTCTCATTTATAAGGGAAAACTGAGAAAAAGAGGGAGCCTAAACAGAGTAAGACTAAAATAGAATTTTCCCCTCACCACAGTCTACTGATCTGTTAGCAAGCTTCCTATTGATAATAAATGCAGCTCAAACTCTGATGCCTTTCAGATGTAACCCAAGAAAACATCTTTGCTCCTGGAGACTGGTCTTATAAACAATTCTCTTTACATGCCATCACAGAAACA
>NW_010535673.1:0-29210 GCF_000687285.1 Phaethon lepturus
CAGCTTCTCTCAGAAGCCACCCTTGTAGCCCTCCCCCCCCGCCGCCTTGCCCGCAAACCCAACACAACTGCGTTAGGTACACCCTTCCTGGCCTTTTCACATTTAATTCAACTATTAATCATTGTTGCACTGATTAACCTGTGGTGACCCGCCTGCAGCTCACTGCTATGTAAAGGAACTGGAACTCAGACCCTTGGTTGATGACAGCCGGCAATCCGCTGGTCCGAGACTGATCTCTTGGCCTGAATTAAAGTTAACATCTTTGGAGATTCCAAGCTTTGTTCACTATGATAATTATCAAGGCAAAATGGACTTGAAAGTATGTTGAGAAGGATGACTCTATCAATAATAGGCATTTTTGCATTCATGACATCGCTCTGATTATTTTTGGTTTTCTCTCCCTAGAGGCAGGTGATGGATGCAAAACTATTCCTAAATGCTAAAACCAGAGACCCATTGTAAATTCACTGTGAATACTGGTTTCATCCATATTCTGCAGAATCTAGTGCCAAACTCTGTTCTTAGGTACCTACAAGAAAAAACCCCAAATCGCTCCCTTTCCATAGGGCTAGAACAATTGCTCAGGCGGGGCACCCAGCTCTGCAGGAGCAGAGGGCAGGGAAGGTGACTATTCGGGGCACCTGCCTCACGCTCCTCGCTCCTGCAGTCTCTGGTGGCAGCTGAAGTAAAATTGCTGAGCTTTTCACCGTGGAAATGTCCGGTCTCTTCTAAAGGCATGTTTTTCTAGAAGAACCAGCAGATTCTGCTGTCATAATATAGCACTATTTGAGTTTATCTCCCTCTGCACACCTGGTATGCCTTCATCCCATCCCACTTATTTTTAGAGTGTTACACAGAGAGGTTACCTTCATCCCATCCCACTGATTTTTACAGTGTTACACGGAGAGGTTACCGCTATAAAAAGGTGCTCCGAAGAGCAGGCAAAGCAAAACTATAATCACACCGCAGTCTCTCTTCATCACCACGGTTATTATTGTTTCAGATTTGCAGGTGCTAAAGGTTTGTCCATGGGGGATATACAAGAACTGAAAAACAAAAGCAAAACACTTCCACATACACGCTTCAGGGTCAGATTGTTACTTTTGCAGTCAGAACAAAAAATCAAGCATCAAGGAGTCACTTCTGGAAAAGACGAAGCTTTCAGAGGCCTGCTATGTCACACTCCGTTTTGGGAGCGTGTTCTTGGCGTGGATTGACCGAAGGTGAAGGGAGGTTCATTATCTCACCGTAATACGATTTATGGCGAAACAAGTCCAACAGCTCGCTCAGGGTGCGGGTGAACGCTGTCAACAGCAGCGGCAATCAGAATAATTGCAAGAAAGAACCTGCAGAGGCAACTCCATAGATAGGTATTTCTTATTTACATTATAGCATTTTCCATAGCAGGGAACTAGTCTCGTAGTGCGAGACACAGATAAAGCGAAGGAAAAGAGGTATTGTTTAGGTGCCCAGAGAGGACTATAAATAGGAGCTTTAGGATTAAAGTGGGCAATGGAAAATGTAAAGTACATGTGGGGAAATGTTTCCTAACAAGCACCCGACTGTAAAATCCCAGTGAAAGCAGAGAAGTCTCACCCACGTCAGCATGGGCTAGATATTTAAAAACATACAGAGCAGAACAAGTCATTTAAGGCTCTGGTCCACTGCCTGTGTTTCTGAAGTTGTTTTCTTTATATGCTTCTAAGGCACTAAAATACGCCCCAAAATCTATTGCAAATGATTCTGCAATTGTGCTACAAGGATGGAACAGATATCGTTGATATTTTTCAGGCCTAAAAACTTAAGATACAATTGCATAGCTGTAGCCTTTGAAGATAACACAGCTGGCAGAAAGAAAGTCCACCTAAAAAGGGTTTTCTGGCTACCACTCACACGTGAAAGGATGTAAACCTTGGCAAGTTTATGAACAGCAGCTGGCTTGGAAATGCTTCTTAAAGTCTGTCCTTTTCACAAAGTGCACACGCGTAAATACGATCCCATTCATCAAGCACACCCGCAACCAAACTGCGTGACTTCATAAAGGACACGTTAGAGTTATCTTCTGTCATCTGATCATTTCATTGCATTTGAAGTTAAGTATGTTAATCTATCTTGAATTAATTTTCTTGGTGTTAAAGTGCAAACTGGGCTAATAAAAGTGACACATTGACTTTTTCCAGGGAATGATGTTCAGCTTACGGAGAATGGCAGCATGAATGAAAATTAGCCTCAAGACAATGTTAATTACGTTTTATCCATTAGTAGGAGGGTAATTGAGCCACTCATTTTCACTGCAAAGAAAACCCTTCTGGCTTAATAAAGGGAAACTATGTATTTAATGTGCTAATTAAAGTCTAACAATGTAAAAATATGCACTAGAAAGAAAAGCAAAACGCAGGTAATATATATCTATCGTATAGTGCAATGATCATCTCGGACATAACCCTGTTATTGCCCTCTTGCTGTGCTCAGAGGGACTTCGACACACACGACAGAGAACACAAACAACTATCTGAAGAAGTAGTCAAGGATTACAGTCACAAACATGAAATATCCTTAAAGACTTGTATTCGAAGTGAAACAAAGGCTTGATATAACCAAGTAAACACTATACATATAGCCAATAGTAATAGTACTATTAGAACTAATACTTAGAACACGAATTACAGGAAGTGACTGGTATTTGCTTATTCTTAGATGAAAAATACCCCCAAACCACCAAGTACATATAGGTAAGCTCTGGCCAACCACTTGGAATGAGTAGGGAGCCCATTCTTCTTCAGTTGCTGTACCAACAAGTGTTCTGATATCTATTAATAGTTACGTTAACTATTTGATTTTTGATAAACAAAGGATACATTAATAAAAGTATGTTTTGATTACTAGAGTGCTGGAAAGATCTTGCTGTATACCTATATGCTATGATATCCTACTTCCTTTGGGCCTTCCATGGCTAAATAGAATGATTTTGAGTTCTGCATATTAAGCTGTTGTATAAAATTCATATTCCTCTATCAACAAGCTCTAACTTCTTTCCAACACTGCCTATTATCTATCCTGGACTTCACTCCATTGAGATACTAGAGAAAGAGAAAGGTTTTTGTCTTGGACTTTTTTAAAGGAAAAAAATACTTTGAAGCTGTTCAGAGTTTGGAAAGATATAGTAAGATTTGGGCAACATGTTTCACGGAGAGCTGACAGATAAAGTTATCAAATGCTCATGTTAACAGCTAAATGTTTCATCAGTTTATCAGATATATAATCACTGCACCTATGCATATAAACAGCCATGCACACTCCCTGTCAGTGTTACAAAGAACCTATATTACAAGATACAGAATTTTAGCATGGAAAAATATAGCAGAAAATTAATTTCCTTTTGCCCGTACCAGCAGCAATTGGACATCCTTAGTACAGCCTGGGCCAGAATCAGTGAGATGTTGAGTGAAAGTATATGATAAACCAGAACACTTGTTGAAGAACCTCTTAGTCATCTTGATTTATTGTCATCTCCTCTATTGTTGCTAAAGTCAATAAACTAGGTATGTGCAACCAGTCTTGGGCTGATGAAATCTGCTTGTGTACAAATACCACAAAGAAATCCCACAAGTACCATACCACTATTTTCAGCAACCAGAAAAAGCGTAGGTGGGACAAGATTTAGTTACAGAGAGTATTATGGAGTGTCTGCCCACCGAGCTCAATAGAATCTAGATCAGATCCTTGACCTTACTGACCCCAGGAGCAGACTTGTAGTGAATTCAGAATTCCTGCTTCTGCAAAAGCAAAAAATACATTTCCCTATATAAAAATAATAATTTCAAAATCAACCTTTATCATAATATTACCATGAGCATTGAAAAGGATTACCTTATTACACAAATGAAATGACTTAAATTTACCCTCATTATTGTTTCCCAGGGAAAAAAAAGAGGCTTTTTTTATTTCATCGTGGATGAAGCTGCTATTTGCATTTAAATGAAGACATCTGAAAAAGAGGAGCTAGAAAGTTAAGGTTTTTCCTTTTGAAGATGAGATTTCAATTCATTTTGGCATTCTCCTACAACACAAACCTAACTCCACTTTCTGCTTCATTAAATAGTCAATCACAAGCTGCTTTCCAAAAATTGTCATAGCGAGTGAGACACTCTGATTATTCCCTGTTGAGGCTTTGTAATGATGGTAACAATATACGTTGGTATCCTCTAAAAATCTGACATCAACAAATAAATGAGGCATTTCCATATAGGTATAGCATGGAATTTTTTTGATTGACTAATCATAATTGACACATTTAAACAATCTGCTTTCTTAATACTCCGATCAGAAACAGGTTTGTATCAGAGGAACAGTTTACAAGCCGTTCCAACATAAACATTCAGACAATCAAATAAGACACATAAATATTCATTCCAATGTTAAAGATATTATCACAGAAAACAGACAGAGTACCCAACACTGCACCACTGACATCTATAGGACATTTGCCATTTACCTAAATGGGAAGGAAGATGCCATGGAATGGGACTTCCCTCTTGCATTTAACTTTCATACCAAGTCACATCTGGATTCTATTTTGAGCACTCAAATCTGGCTTCGTATATAGGGGAAAAAGCAGACCGCTTTCAGACACGCCACCTTTCATAGGCTATAGCCAAAATTTATGTTCCTGACTAACAGGTACTGAAAAAGCCAAGGACTTGGCAACATTGTCTGAAATTTTTGTCATTGCCTACATTTGAGAGCAGAGGTTAAGTTTTAGCAAGAAAAGACAAGAAGAGAAACAGTAAAAAGTGAGATTAAAATAAAAGTTACCAGTATGTGGGAAAGTAGAAAGCAAAGCAAGGGCTGTTTTTATGAGCCAGCCTGGATAAGCAAAAATTTAAGTCTTCAATGGGAGCTTTAAAATATTAGCTGAAACTGGGATGGGAAAATTCTCCTTTCCTTTTTTGCTCTCCTCACGCTCAAAGGGGAGGCAAGACTGATTGCAAAATATTTTTGTATTAAAGGTCCTCTAATTTTATGAATTTAAATGATGCACCTTAGTGACTGACAATTAGAAACGGTCATCTTTGCAAAATAAGATTAGCTTATCTCACACAGTGAGATGAAAACTACCCCAAGACAATAGCTTCACAGCCTGACCTCTCCTAGGGAAAGCCTCTGCTTACCCCATTATACTCTTAACAGAAGAGAAGAAGTGGCCAGCTCACTGGTCTGGCCACCCCGCACAGAAAGATGGTTTGGGATAGGCACTGGAACGGGCAGCGGTAGGGCAGCAGTTGTTGATTGAAGTGTTCAGCACACTGAACAAGTCTAACAAGATCTCAAGCCTTTCTGGAGGTGGGGTAGCATCAAATCACACCAGTGGGAGTCAGTGGTTTAAAAAAATTGATCTCTTTTAGCTGGCTCCAGTTTCACTCAAGTATCAGGCTATTTCTCATTAGCTAAGTTGAGCCTAATACACGGATCCAGTGGTCAACAGAGATAAAAGGTTGATGCCCAAATTAATATATGGGACTCCTGATCATAGTTAGGGTTTTTAGGCAAGATTTTCTTTGTTCCATGTCTATGTTCCGAAAAACACGATTTTCCTTTCAGTTATAACTATACATGGCACAGCTTCTAAAGCTATTGTATCAGCTATATGCCAAATACACAGTGAATAAAATAAAATTATTTATTTTATTATGGTAGGCATCTCATTTAAATGATTTTCAAGAATACTAATTTTAAACTAGGCAGTAAATGTTCCCAAGAAAATTCCTTTTAATGCAGCAGTGTAGGAACATTTTTATTGGCTAAGCCAAGAGAAAATAAATATGTAAGAGCCAAGCAGGAAGCTGCAGAAAAGAAAGGGAATTCTAAGGATGAAATTCTTCTGTCAAATGTATTCATGCACAGCCCATCAAAGGCAATGGCAATTCTGTGTGCATATTCAAGAACAGAATTTGGTCTAAAGGGATGAATTTTCAAAGGATGCTCCTTTTTTTTCCTTGCACCCAACATTTGCATAGGCTCATTAGTATTTGCAAAATAGGTACCTGTGCCCTTAAACAGGCATTGCAGAGTGTAATTACCTATTCTGCCTGCATAAACGTAGGATTTTGTTGGTGCAGTCTTTCAATATGGTCCATTTAAGAACACAGAAAGAATAGTGTGTTTATTGATATACCCTAGAAATGGATTTCACATGCTTTGAATCCTCCAATCTGTTCTCCAGCTATGCTCAAGAGAAACATTCCCCACATTCATTTTTGCTTTTCAAAAAAAGATGCCAAGTGGTATATTTAGACAATAAGGATGTTTTCAGGTCACAGTTCATGCTCTCCAAGAGTTTTCTGTATATACCAAACAGCGCTGACTGGCTGTACTAAACTCCACATTGCTTCAGTGGTCAAATTCTTTGCAGCCAAACTGTATTTGTAACCCTTGAATGACACCCCACAAGTATTGAAACCTCATCTACAAAATGCCAATCCCAGAAGATCTGTTGCCAGTGCTGACTACAAGTACCTGGAAACATGACTAAAACTGATTATAAAAATAATGCATGCAGTAGGATTTGCTTTATAACTGAAAACAGACATAATGATCCACATTTTTAAGGAAATGAGAAGAAATACTCTCCAAATCAATAACAATGTCTACATGTTGCGATATTTAGCAGGCAAGAACAGGAGCCGTAAAACTCAAACTCTTACGAGAGGAAAACTGTTCCAAGTACCTCACTAGTGCATGAATAGTATAAGCATTTTAATGGGCAATGCACCGGCAAGAGTTTTGGCTCTGGTGAGCAATTACAGCCAGAGCTACCAGGATATAACTCACACATATACAAAAATGAGTTTCTTTTTATTCCCTTTTCTAATCTTTAGCATTCTCTGGATACACCTGGATGAAACTAGTAGGTGACTACATGCCATCCCCTTTGCTGTGTGCTCGAGGTTCCTCAGCATCACTACCAGCAAATGCGTTTCTTCCCTTGGCCATCCCCTTTCCCTCCTGTTACCTTCCCCTTCAGTTGTGACTCAGCAGCAAACCTTTCTCAAGCCAACATTGGGTTACAGTGTTTGTGCTTTGCAGACATAGTCAAAGAAATATTAAGTACTACTGCTTCTCCTGGTTTTGTCTTAGCAATAAAAATGCAATGAATCTACAGACACTTTTGAAGCTCAGTTCATGTTTTTATATGGAATGTGACTGGCAAGAAACAACATAAATGACACTACCAGGAGAAGAAAAGTAACCAACTTCAATCTTTTAAAATAATTTTCTTCTTCCATCTAACACATTCAGTCTCTTCTAATTATACAGCTACAATTTTCCTGCACAAAAGAAACCACATTTTTATCCATTTACTCAGTTTTACAGATAAAGGCAATGGAAAAGCCATGGTCATTATGTCTCATCCAGATGCCTTTAACAACAGTTTTCATCAGATTCAGTGATGCTCACTGCAGATAAGTTAGCCATGGTCATAATGCCATGGTCAAGCTATGCAATCCTCTTAAAGAGCTAAAGAGAAGAACACTTATAGATAGGGGGGAAAAAAAAGCCAAATATATTTGTAACTTCCATGTTCCATGCTAAACACTATGATTCTTCGGTGCCCTTTCTGGTCCTGCTTCTTACCTTGAAAATTTGAATCTTGCAAAATCCAACTGTACGAATGTGTACCCCTTAGAGTAGAACAGAATAGAATATTTCAGTTGGAAGGGACCTACAACAATCATCTAGTCCAAATAAAACATTCCTTATCGACAGCTATAAAGAAGCTTTGCAAAATATTTAACGTAGCTTCATAATGTAGTTATGAGCAAGCCAAGTAACTTTTCCATACTGTCAACTGAAGATGAAAGGAATTTGCCATCCTGTTCTCCCAGCAAGATGACTCGGATGCCTTTGATCACTACACAAGGAAATGAGACGCACACACATCTTCTGAAAGCAGAAAATTCACATCTGAAAAAAATTAAGGACTGGAAGAAGGATGAATGATCTGTTGAAGCTATGGTAGTTGTGAGGGTCTGGTGATTGTGAGGGAGGACTGACTGACCTAGGCTGAGCTGAAGTGGGGCTCCTGGGCCCATGGGTGTGAAGCAAGCCTCCAGGTAACACCAGTCAGGGCCATTAAGACCTATTACTACCCCCAGTCTCCTGAATGACAATCCCATTTGGCTCTTCTGCCGAGTCAAGAGTACCAAGAACTTAAAAAAAATTAGGCAACTCAAGATAAGGTGAGGCCTCTTTACCAGGTTTGGTAAGTTCCTTCAAGGCTGTTTGCTAAACAGCTGTGGCTGTACATGCAGACAGGCACATCCTTCCCGTGTTTGGCCGGCGCAGAAAGGCAACAAATCACTCGCAACTCTGAAAAGGTGCGAGAGGGAGTTCAGGTTAAGTGCTAAACACTGGCTGGCTGTTCCAATCCATTTCTTCAGTGCCGACAATTTACAAATGGAAATTTTTTTTAATATATTTTAAAGATGACCTGATGAACTTCTGCTACCCTTCTGCACCGATATCCAGGACAGAAGTAGGGCATAATTTTCTTCACATAAACACTCATGAAATAGGAATGATTCTGACTCAAGTTTAAGCAAGATAAAAAGCAATCTGATAGTCTGCCTGCAGGTATGGTGGAAGAACAAGTCAATAGGCCTGTGGCTCAGAGCTCGTATACCGATACCTTTATTAATAAACTCATTGTCATTCCTTTCCAGTGAATTCTGAAAATCAATCCTTTTCTCTAATGCCTCATGAACAGCTTAGAGGAGGGCAGCTGCAAGTAATTTGTGCAGCCATAAAGAATTGTAGTCACATAGTAGTACAGCTCCTGTGGATCTCTTCTTACGTAAATAATTACATTTGCTCAATGGTGGAGGATTTTTCCAACAATATGAACCCTTTATGCAAGCAAGGCGCAAAATGTCCACTTTGGCTTTCTCTCCTGAGTTTCAACCAAAAGGCAAGAAAGTGTATGTGGAAAGAGAATCTGACTGACATAAAAAGAAGCAACACAAAAGCTGCTCTTTGGCCACAGAGATCTATCTTTCTCTGAATAAAACCAACTGGAGCCCATTAACAGACAGTTTTCTTCTTTCACAGCCTTCAAAGATATGGTGACATGGTAAAATGGACTAACACTTGTTTTGCACAGCAGTTTTTCGTAGGTTGACATTTCAAGTTTTTTGTCAAATGCTTGAAGTGAAACGTGAAACTACAGCCCAAACGAAAGCTGCTGATCCAAAATCTTCCGTTGTTTTGGGCAGCATCGGCCTGTATTCCTTCCGTCATCTTGTACATCTTGTACATGTACATCACCTTCCAGATATAGCCTGAAATCACATAAAGCTTTTTCTACCTACAAACCAAAAAAATGGGGACAGATTTCTCAAGTGCTTTTTGGTCTTAAATAGGAAAGAGGAATGTGAAACTCTTCCGGACCCCCCACCAGGGGCGGCGATTTGGAGGGGAGGGGGATGACCAGAGCTACCAGCTGCTTCCCGAGGTGCCAGGCTGGTGCTCTCTCATCCCATCTCCCATATGGGCTGCCGTTTCCCCGGCAGCTCACTTCTGCGTAGCTACGTTTTACAGAGCTCTGCCAATATCCAAGTGGCACGAAAGGAAAGGGTCAGAAAGTGCTTACTATGTGGGGGACCTGCATGTACACAGTATTGGAGAGAGTCTCTGGTACTAAGAATTCTACCCTGTGATACAATTAAAATACTGCTAGTGTAATCACCAGTAAAATTGGTAAAATGTATCAAAGATTACAGAAGTGCTATCTACTGTGTAAAGTAAATGTAAACCTATATTTGGCACTGGTGAGGCTGCACCTCGAATCCTGTGTTCAGTTTTGGGCCCCTCACTACAAGAAGGGCATTGAGGTGCTGGAGCGTGTCCAGAGAAGGGCAACGAAGCTGGTGAGGGGGCTGGAGCACAAGTCTTACGAGGAGCGGCTGAGGGAACTGGGGTTGTTCAGTCTGGAGAAGAGGAGGCTGAGGGGAGACCTTATCGCTCTCTACAACTACCTGAGAGGGGGTTGTGGTGAGGTGGGTGTTGGTCTCCTCCCAACTAACTAGCGACAGGACGAGAGGAAGTGGCCTCAAGTTGTGCCAGGGGAGGTTTAGATTGGATATTAGGAGAAGTTTCTTCACCAAAAGAGTTGTCAAGCATTGGAACAGGCTGCCCAGGGAAGCAGTTGAGTCACCATCCCTGGAGGTATTTTAAAAGAGGTGTAGATGTGGTGCTTAGGGACATGGTTTAGTGGTGGACTTGTCAGTGTTAGGTTAATGGTTGGACTCGATGATCTTAAACGTCTTTTCCAACCTAAATGATTCCATGACTCTGACATTAGGTTCTGTTAAGTTCCTCTAAGCAAGTACTACAAGCATTCTTCGATGTTTCTTAGTGTTAAGATTTTTAAAAATGGCAAATAAGTTAAGTGCTTTCTTTAGGCTATTTGTCCATGAAGCAAGTCTTGATTAATCCACTTAAAGAGGAGGGGGAAAAAAAAAAGAAAGGAGATAAGAGCCCAGTGGCAGATATTTCTAAATGTCAGTTTGTCAACAGAGCATACTTAAGCTACTGTTGCATTCCCACCTTTCCTTTTCCTTGCTACCTCCCTAAGTCCTTTCTGTGCATTAATTATCATTGTTAAAGGAATTATGCAAATATACATTTTCAAGTACAAGTAGTGACTTTTGAAGAGGCGTGACTGGGCACCCTTTTCTCTACGAGGAATACTGCAAAATAGACCAGTAAGAGAAAGCGACCACGAAGATATTCACGGGTGCACTGCAACCCCTGAAGTGTGATGTCCATCGTAAAGTCAGATAAGCCATCCAGCAGAGGGCAGTGGGAAGATAGGTATGAAGTTAAAACAATTACTATATTCAGTTTACCAGAGCATCCAAATGCTTCTCCCCAATTTTTTCAGTTATTTGCAAAATTTCTACTAGAGGATCTCAAACAGCTTGACAAATATTATTTGACTAAAACTTGTGCTGCTTCAGAAGAGAGGAACAAAACGCCCATGGTACCCTTGTTACACAAGTGAGGAGGCGGATGCAGAGGTCAGCTGGGTTTAGACGTGACTGCATTTCGATAGAAATACGTGCACTCAGAAAGCCAGCGTCCGAGAAGGAATTAAAATTACCTTCTTCTGACTCTCTACCTAATGTTATCAAGATGTCCTTCCATATCAGTGCTCCTCCCTTCCATTTTTTAAATTATCTAATTGGTCTTGTCTAAAACCTGTGACAATGAAAAGGTTCAGGTAGTTTCTCAGAGATAGCATACTGCTTTTTTTTTTTACACTGTTAAATCCATGTCACTTGTAATTTGAGTTTTATATGTTACAGCGTTGTTGTGACTGCATCTAAATATCCTGGTTATTTTAAGGATAAATTTGTTGTTACTTTCTCTAAGATTGTCCAATGTTAGGATTAAGAAGCACAAACCTTCACAACACCCTTCTGCCAGATATGCTGCTCAACAGTACGAAAAGTAGCAAGAGGATCCTAGTACAGTTCTACCACCAGAAACCATGGCTGGTTTGTACAGCCAAACTGCTTTTTAATGACATAGCTGCCGCCTCAGCTAGGGGAATAGCAAAAGGAGCCTTTACTTTGTTAATCTACAAACATCTATAGACATAAACAAATAGCCCTTCTATCTACAGAAATCTTACCACAATGTGCTACAGGTTCACTAATAGTTTGGCTAGTTGTGAAGCCTTTTTTTTTTTTTCCCAGAAGATTCATGTGTACTAACTGGTTTCAGACAGCAGCAGCAAGAATTCTTACAATTATCCCTGCTCAGCAAAGTCTTTATTGGAAAGAGAATAAAAACACTATTACGAACTCATTGACTTTTAAAATGCACCCACACTAGGCACTCCAGAAAGTAACCAGAAATTCTGTAAATCCAAAAAGGATATAAATAGAAAAGGAGCACACGATCGGAGCACCACCACCTGCTGTACTCTGGAGATCGCAGGGTGGGCGATCTTGTTCTTGCCAAACCCAGCTCACAAAGGAGCAGGGACACTTCCTGGCCAGCCAGATGTTGCAGAGGTGATAACTGCCCAGCGGTTAATGTGGCCATGCAGGACCATGCAGTGCAGCAACCATGTGAAGGGGTGGTTTGCTGGTGATACAAAACCTGGCTACCAGGTTGCACAGTGCCCAGAGGGCATTCACTACAGTGATGAAATCAGGTCAGCTCTCAAGGTCTCTGGAACAGTGCTGGCTTCTGTTTTATTCAGACTCAGGACAGGAAATGGTGATAGAGCATCAGAGAGAAACCTCAGTGCTTCTGATAAATGGCAAATGCAAGAAAAACAATTTCAGTTCTTCCTTTACTCTAGAATTTTCTGAGTTTCTCCGTCGATTACATTCTTGATTGATGTCCCCATGCAATTTTATCAAAAGAAACAAAAAAGCATATTCTTTTACCTTAATGTTGGAAGTCTTCTGGACTATGAGAATCCATTAGAGACATGTACAAGGCAGTAAAATCTACGACGTCGATCTCCTAAAAGATCCCTGATAATGCTTCCTCCTGTTTTGTTAATCTGGATTATTGGGATGTATGGAAATGAAAGGAAAAGATTTTGTGCAGCTGTTTCCCAATCTTTTCCAGTTATTAGCCCAGTTCTTTATGACTTACAGTCACAAACATTAAGAAAACCTCAATTTCTATAAGGCTCAACCTCATTCTTAGCTGCTGGGATGCCAGGAATTGGCATCTCAGTCTGCACTGCAGAACCACTGCTTTCCTCCGCCTCTGCTAATTTGGCGGAGTTTACCCTGGAAGAAGAATCACTTCTTCCATCTGGAAACCCTTTCTCTTTCTGTATCTTACTGCACTTTTAAATAGAAATGTCACAAAAACAGGCTAACTTGGCAGATCTTCCCCCTAAGATGAAAAAAGTAAAATTCCTGCCTGACGACTAATCACGTTATGTTTTCCTTCCATGGTACAGACACTAGCAAACAATACAGAACAGCCTTGGACCAGGATAAGGGCAACCAGAGTCATCTGAGCACATGGATTGTTCAAAAGCAAAATAAAAAAATTGTCAGACTGGATATTGTCACATTTCCATGTCAGACAACAAAAAAATAAAAAAACGGTACCTATTTTGAAGGACTGAAGGTTTTGGCTTTTCTTCCCCTCCCAGTTTTATTGCTCAGAATCCTAGCGACACGTTCTGTTCTCCAGGTCTCACAATCACAGTGTCCTAAACTACTTCTTCAAGCCCCCTTGCAAAAACTGAGCAGGCAGGCAATCTCCGTTACTTGAGCTTGCTCATATATTATTGTTAGCATTATATTGTAACCCAGCACATCCAACTGAAATCAGGGCCATGCTGTTATGGACACTATACATAAATAATATATTTAAAGCAGCCTCTTCCTCAGAAAGCATACTATTTAATAAGGCTGTGGAGGCGCATGGAAAGGAAAAGAGAAGCAAGGAAAGGAAATATCTTCAAACTCACAGAATAGTCTGTCTATATTCTGGCTAAATACTAGCACCACACTTTCTCATTCTTTATGGTTGGACTTGATGATCTTAAAGGTCTTTTCCAACCTTAATGATTCTGTGATTTATGTACCTCTTCCTGGTTTAATATAGAAAAGGTACATTAGAAATGAAGATAACTGGAACTGTACTTTTTCCTTCTCCTAAAGACCTTCCACTCATTCTATAGAAGCCAGGGGAACACAGACCAAGGCAGGGACAGAGAGAAAGCTGAGAATTGCTCCAGAAAGCCAAGTTTAAAAAAAAGCTAATTTTTTTTTTTTTACAATAAGAAATTAATAAATCATTTAACAGACCATAGAACAAAACATGCCCATAAACTACAAAATTTTACACTAGCTTTTACTGCATCTGCTCAACCAAGTCCCCAGAGTAGGAGAGCTTTGGTTTTCTTGGATGTCAGCTACAACGCAGATCTATTACTTTCTGGGTTTGTTTATGATAAAATTAGATGTATACTTTTACATATTTTTACATATGTTCAGGTTTTTTCTTCTCTGTTTTAAATGTTGAAAAGCTTTGTTTTTCCCCTCATGTCTAAGTTTTTTTAGTGGTTCCTGTTATCACCAAATCAGCAAAGTGCTATATACATACATTAGATTGTACCAAGTTGTGACAAGGAAACTTAACTCCACTTTCTGACATCTTTTTAAGATCAAAGAGAAAATCCATAAGTGAAAACAACACACCTTTATTCCACTGAAACAGGGAGAATTATTTTTAAATTCAAAGGTAATTTGCCTCACAAATATTACAGGCAGGATTTGGGATTTTTAGTATGAATTACAATGAAAAGACTTATCACTATAGTGTACTGCTGGTCTTTATGAAACTGCACTACTTTTCTACGTATTTTAACAATTATTGTTTCTTACTGCTGGTTTGAACATTTGGAAGTCCTGCAATCTATTTTTAAATTGTCAGGACTGATTTTCATGCGAGGTATGGAGTGGTTTAAATACTTCCTTTCACTCTGTTTGCAGCTGATGGGGTTTAGGAAATAGAAGTTTAGCATTGCAGAAAAAAGTCACTTTGAACTGTAACTACTGTATCTCCAGGGTAGTAATTTTGCAGAATCCCACTCCAGGGTAGTGATTCTGTTATTTTATGATAGAACTACTAGTAAGTGCTATGAAAAAGAACCAGATCTTTTTTTTTTTAATTTCACATTTACATTTTTTATATGCCTACAATTTAGCCTCTTTAAATGTCAAGCTTTTTTAAATGAGCGCTTTTCACATTTTGATGTTGTTGGGTTTTTTGTATTCTCCTCATAATTAGAAATGACATCAGTGATTATAAAACAACATTAGGTCCTCTGAAATCTCAGCTATACAAATTTCCTGTTTTACTTTTTTTCCTCATTCCATCTTTGAAGGTCACAATAAAAATGAAACAAATGTCCTCTTACAAATTTATTTTCTCTGCATTCAGTAAACATTAAATTCCGAGATCTTTATTCTGGGCCACTTGGGTCCCTGTCATCTACTTTTAGGCATGTCTCTACTGTCCTTCTTCCAAGGTGAATAAGACCACTCTTCTGGAGGCCACGTGTTCATTTTGCTCCTCCTGACAATGCTTAGTAGCACCTGAAAATACACCTCTGTACAGTCCACAGACCAAATTTCTCCCTAGGTAGAGTCTAAGGTGCCTTGTATCCGAAAGAGCCTCAGGAGGTACGATACACGATGCAGACTGAATCACTGTCACCCGCTCTGCTTTATCCCTTCCTATCTAAACAAAACTATTTCCCCCTCCTTCGCAGAGAAAGCCACTCCAACAGCCGGTGTGAAAGAAAGGAGAAAGAGGAGGTACAAGACCAGAGATCTCCTTGCATGTATGCTTTCAGGTTCAGAAACATCCTGCACATAAATCCAGTCTGTCTATTCCTTTTGCACAGCCCCAAAGCAACGCAAGACAAAACTATCAAAATCACCACAAAGGCGACACCTCCATCGCTGTGTGCCCCAGTCCCTGCTCTTGGAGAGGGAGCAGAGCAGAGAGCCTTCCCACCCCGCTCAGCTGTCCATGTCCCGTCCACGTCCACGCATGACAAAGGCTTAAGCTTCCCTCCAGATGTTTTAGGCTGTTGCCAATATTTCTTCCTGAAGCTGTCATTTCAGGAGCCACGCTACTTGAAGTGGCTTCTGCCTCCACTTTTTTAAACACATCTGTGATTGTGTCACTCTTGCCTTGGTACGAGCAGGCGATAAAGCAAATTGGGGAATCGAGCTGGGTTCAGAATGACCCAACAAAAAAAAAAGAATGGTTCTTTTTAGCTACGCTCAGGCCCTCAGCCCAGCCCCGCAGCAGCAACACAGGCATTTGTACTAACCCAGTTGAGAGTGGGGTGGGGGAGAAGAGGAGTAAATGTTGCTCGATTTAGCAATGCTGCTGAAGAACATCACCCTCAACTGACTAGGAAGTTGCCCTCATTTTGCTGTCTGCCTCCCGTGAACCCAGCAGCTTTCAGGCCCAGTGGAGAATCAGTCCCTTGGAAGGTGAGTCAAAGTCACGCACAAAGCTGGTGATCATTTCTTCTGAACCCGGGGCCATGGTTTAATCCATTGTCCCCCACCTTCTTTCTGGCATCCTGCATCTGAGGACATCTCGCATTCAAAAAGGAATTCTTAATGCCACTGGCTGGCAATTAAAAGAAGGATAGAAAAGTCAGAGAATAACTCTCTTAATTGACTACTCTTCTTACTACTTGTAATCTAGAGGAAATCTAATTAATTCTACATGAAGAACGACTATTCTGTAGCAGTGTGTAATTCCTGATCTCTGGGGCTTCAGCTTACCAGTTGTCAAATTATCCAATTACACACTTGTTAAAATCCATTTTGGGGAGATTTTCGTGGCTCATAAATAAATAATTTCAAAAGATTTAATCCTCAAAAGAAAAAAGAAGAAAAAAGGGAAGCCCCCGACCCTGAAACGGTACCTCAAAATCACAAAACACATCTAAAAATAATGTCAAGAAGCTGGAAAGATTGATCCCCGCCTGCTTCGTTCAAGCAGCACCACAGTGATGATGGATGTATTTCAGTAGGGAAAAATTTGCTGCTTCTTTTTCAGCTATGTTTTATTCAAATCCCCAATCTGAAGGGAACCAATTAAGGCAGCATCCCTTTCATTATGCCAGAAGGGACAAGTCTTTTCATAACTACATCAGTTAAGGGGTGGGAAGCCAACGGAGGCTGTAGCTCAAACCAAGGGCATCGACGCACTACAGCGAGGCCAGTGCAGGGCCACCAAGCCGCCGAGCGCTGGAGCACATGATGTACAGAGAGGCGGAGCGAGCCGGGCCTGCTCAGCCTTAAGGAGAGAAGGCAAATGGCGGACCCGAGCGCTTTCTACAGCTCCCGCACCAGGGGATGCAGAGGAGATGAAGCCAGCCTCTTCGCAGGTGTTTGTGGCAATAGGGCGAGAGGCACAGAACGCACGTTAGAACATGTGTAGTGCCATGCAGATACATGGAAAAACAGATTACCACAAGGGTGGTCAAATACTGAAACAGTTTGCCCAGAGAGACTGTGGGATCTTCATCTTTGGAGGTGTTCAAGACTCAGGTGGACACAGCCCAGAGCAACCTGCTGCCTGAGCAGGGCACTGGACTAGCTAATGCCCGCGGCTCTCTTCAACCTCAGCTACTCTGTGGTTCTAACTGCTCTTTAGAAAGAGTCTCTGATTAAAAAAGGGGAGACGCAGACACACAACACTTCAATGAATAAGTATTTGAAGGAATGTTCTTAAATCAGTGTAAACTCTGGATCCTGATTTGCCAAATTTGCCAAATCTGAGCATAGAAAAAAACTTTCTGTGATTGTTTGTATTTCAGCGAAAACAGTTTACCGGTCATAATTAAAGATTGTTTTGCAATATTCACTGTTATGCTGTATTTATATTAATATGTATAATATTTTATGCATTATTGCTGTATGTCAGCGTTGTGTTACAAAACCCTGCGAGTGAAACTTGACATGAAATGAGAGGAACATAAGGCAGTGATCTGTTTTCTATAAACCCCATCAAAAGTAAGCAAACACCATCCCTGGGTTTTTTTTAACAAAAAAGCTTTTGATTTTTTAAAATATTTTTTGAGTCTGATTAGCATAAAGATATAAAGGTATTGGACAAATAATCCAAATTAGGTGGTGCAATATTTTCAGTGATTACTGGTAATTCTGGGCACTCTGTGAAACATCTGAAGACATCCTGACTTTAAAATAATTCAAAGCACTCACCTACTGAAAATGATGTCCCTTTCAGCTGGCTGAAACCGGGCTGCACAAAAATTATCAAATTATCAAATATTTACGAGACCTTCACTCTGAAAACTCAATTCACCACCAAATCATGTCTGTTTTAAACTTGTAACATTTTTAACAGCAGTGGCTTTACAGCAGTGTGTCAGGACTTCTAAATCTTGCGTCCATTGAAACAGGGACAAGTTCTGGGTGAAACTCGCTCTAGATTCAGATCTGCCATGTTTTCCTGGTCCTTCTACGTATCACAGTATCTATGCAGCTTCAGAGCAACAGAGAAAGACTGTCGAGGGCTGAAGGACTGGGCTTGTTTCAGCCCAGTTCAACTGCACACGTCTAATCAAGAAAAACATATGTAACTCTCGCCTAAGGAAGAACAGCAGCTGTTATGCAAAGCCATTTTTCTTAGGCTTTAATTCGTAAGAAAAACATCCTCGTGTTTGTTCCTGCTACTCTAGGGAACCCAATTTTCGACGTCTCACGTCAAATTGTGTGGCTGTCAGCAGCTTTGCCAGCAGCCAGTCCAAGCCCTCATCACTCGTTCCCCCACTCAGACAAAAACGGGGTGGCTGTTGCTTTCTGCCATTACAGGTGATTACGGTATTAGTCAGCTCGCAACTGCAGCTCCAGATACAAACCCAAGATTTTTAACCTCTTGTCTTAACCAACATCATCAAGACCTTTCTCCATGAGTCTGTAGTGACCTTTGACAGAAAATGAGTTGGATTAAACTGGAATACCTGCCCGACGGTTTTTGCTGCTTGGGAATTCAAGTAGCAAAATGGCTGCATTGATGTTGCAATGACAGGTACTGTTTCATTGCATGCTCGACAGGTCAACGAAATGTCTAGGTGCAAAGGGAACTTGTTATTTCAAATGTTAAGTACTCCAGGGTCATCATTAATTCTGGAAGGAAAAATCCAAAGAATACAGCATTTTTTGGATTCTGGAGATCAGGCACCTTTGATTGCCAAATGCTTGTATTATATTCTCATTTCATTCTCTGTATACAAAGCAAAATGCTGTGTGCTAGTGACTCACGCATCTATCAGTTTGTTACCAACGTGTTTGTAGACAATAGAAGCCTGCCAGAGCGAGGCCGATGTTTAGCATAACAGTAATAATAATAGTAAGTTGAAGATGAAACCAAGCCATTTGCAATAGGCAATTCTAATTGGAAGATGAACCCTCTACACTAGCCCCCTTGCAATTGAGAATGTTCACGTCTCGAACGCAGTCATGCAGGAGTACCTGAACTGTCACACCCGGCTGCACTTCTCAGCTGCCTGGTCCGCCGTTGGGGCACAGAGAGGTGCCGATATCACATGCTCTGAAAAAGCATAAATAACTGACAACTACTTATGGGAAAAACGTCTTGTAGCTTCAGATACCTGTGATTCAACCAGTTTCTGAAGCAGAACAGATTATTATGTGTTTACTGGATGAAACGCTTTCTTCTATTAACTGTACAGGCTCATTACAGTTATTAGGATGTGAAACGGAACCGGGTCCAACTCACGTGTTGCAGAAAGACAGATAAACAAGCTGCTGAATGCAAAGTCCTTCCTGTCGAAGTTGCCTGAACCACAGAGAATCCATCCAAAGAGCGAGCTTTTGGAGCCAGGTAAAGCTGTGAGCTCGACAGTTAGTAAGACAACCTCTTCCTCCGAACTGATGCAACAATATTGCAGAATTAGCCTAGGGACAGATTTTTTTTTTTTAAATTGCTGTCAGTAATGACCCTGGAACAAGATGAAACGGACTGCTACTGAAATTTGCTAACGGTATCAGTTGGGGAGCCACTGTCAATGCAGAAGTTTGAACTATTAAATAAGAACCACCAGATAAAAACAAGGATTCAGGAAAAAGAAATGGAATGAAATGCAGTAATACACAGTGCAAACTTCAGTCACGGGGACTGACAGCAAGAACTTCAGCCATCCCCTAAGAGGTCTTCAGCTTGAAACAACAGAGGAAAAGAAAGATGTGGATATACCGTTCAGTCAAAGGGTCAGTGTATATCATTGTACACACACTCCCAGCCCCCCCTGCCAACCAGCTAAACAAAACCCAACAACAACCAGAACCCAACCCATGCATGTACCATTTGAGAGGGAGAAAAAACATTTCCAGGGGATAAACGCTTAGATGGCAATGGCAAGGGACACCACCTGGCATCCTGTAGTCAGCTTGGATATCTGTTTTGAAGAAAGATTAATTGAAATCTGAACTGGTAGGTGCCAAGAGATGTTACTGGGAGAATGGAAAGTCTGTTTTATGAGATGAAATTGTAAGACTTTGACCTACTTAATTTTAGGAAGCAGTAGGATATACATATGAAAAGAAAATGGTTGCTTGCAGCATCACAATGATCCAAAGGTTTCTCCCTTTCCTATGAGTAGATTTCATGTGAGTCTGTGATTCACTAATATAATTTTTATTTAAAAGGCTCCTCTTCAGAAATGGGTGACATTTTCATTAAATATTTGAAAACGTGCTGAATATTGTAATTGCAGTTTAAAAGCTACGAATTAGGAAGGTAAAAGCTTTTAACTACTTCCTCTTTTCCATAAAGCTGACTGTCAGTGGAAGTGTTTAGAAACATTAATTCTGAAAGTTGAGCAGGGCAGCTGATTCTGGCTGATGTGATCTGCACTCCCCAACTGCCAGGCAGAACCCAGGCCAGTCACAGCCGAAAGCAGACCCTCCCTGTAATCGTTTAGTCATCTATTCATCTATGTCATACACACGTTTCAGCTCTCCAACAGAAAAGCATTAATTTAATCCAAAAGCATCCTAACTGTCAGCCTAAGACGGTAGATAGTAGAGAGAAGGATCTAACAGCCTCCGATATCCTATTCCACTACCCCAGCACGGACGCCCGTTGTGCTCCTGAGCAGCTCCTGACAGCAAACAGCAGCACTCTGCCAACATGAGGAGCGGCAAAACACCGGCCCAGAAGAGGCAGAGGCAGGGACAGCCACGCTGTCTTTGGAGCTACATGGGCACCATAAGCTCCAACAATGATGGCACTTGCGCAACTAGGTCTGCGCTCCAGTGACCGTGATCCACCCATCCCATCTTCTGTAATGGGGAAGAGCCAAGCTGAAACCTTGGCCTAGGAGAAGGCAGTCCGGCTGACTTCAGCGGGAACTTCAGCGTACTGCCCATCCCTATCCCTCTTATGTGAGGAGGGACCAATATTTTATGTTTTTACCATTGGTCTCCTCTGTTTGGCTTCTTAGTTCTTCAGGGTGAGGCTATAATGAGATGTGTATTTGTGCAGCACCGAGCACACTGGTAGGTAAGTATGAGCTACATATCCAGGATCTAGCAGAACATAAAAAGCACTAGCTAAAAATTAAATGTTTCAGATACATATATTTATGAGGGCATTAATATCCAAAACATTTTTAGAATCCAGCAGTGACTGGCACTGCAATGACAGCTGATTCCTGTAATTATTGGAAATAATTTTAATATGGAAATGCTTCCTATATAATAGCCTCTTTTCTGCACCAGTTGATTTTATTTATTTATTTGGTCTATTTATCCAGCTTACACTGACGGTATGTAGAACAGTTTATTTCCTGTCAACATTTTAGTTAAATTTTTATAAAGAACATCAGGAGCAAGTGGAAACCATGAATTATCTAAAAAGTATAATGTTAAATTGGTGTTCAGGTTTTGCATACAATTTATTTAATATGAGTGCCATAAATATATCTTCTCACAAGCCAAAATGGCTCTAATAGCTCTGAGGACAAGAGCACGTCCATCTGCAACGGGAGACTGGGTTTGCAGTCAATGTTGCTCTGATAACTGTGCTAGGATGCACCAAAACAGACCTTTTAACCAAATATCTTAAATACAACATCTGTTACATGCTATGCATTTTAAGAGATTTTTGTTCAACAAATGAATACATTTACTTTTAACAGCTAGTTTATTACCCTGACCTTCTAAAATAAATATTCCACTTGTGTTTCACACAATAGCAGCTGTGGCGAGACGGGCATTGTGAAAATGGTTGTGCTGGTTTAAAAGGTTATTTTGCTCCAACGCTACCAGTGACCCTTTGCTGGATGTTACTAAGCTCTTAAGTCACCTGAGATGAAGGATAACGTGATCCTCCTTCCTAACAGCTCGCCCAAGTTTGTTTAAATCACCTTCATTCGCAGATTAAAAATAGGTCAGTTCGATCAGCACCAAAGCAGCTTTCCTCTGCAAGAGCAGAGCCGAGCGCTCGTGCTTCCGAGCTCAGGGACAGCTCGCCAAGCTGGGACTCCTTGGTGGGTCAGACGAGTAGGAATAACTCTTTGCCTTCACTACAACCTGTTTGTTGCAAAGTAAGGAGCTGGACTTTGGTCACTGACTCTGTTTAAGCCTGTCATAAATCAGGAGTCTCGTCTCAGAGGGTTTTTTCTGCATTTGATTTAAATCTCTCCCTGCCTCACACCTCACTCGACTCTCTTGTAGGCTGATGTTGCACTGCTTGAGGATAATAAATAGCGGGGCAAAACAAGAGAGATAATGGAAGCTCAGTTGCTGATACAAGTCTGTAATTCACTGTTCACCATCCACCTTTGCCTGCTAAAATACGGCTGGGAGGGACAGAAGGTTGTCTTTGGAGTTCTTGCCTCTGCCATGCAGACTGTAACCTCACCACTGTACCATTAATCCGGTTTCAAACCCCATTTTTTCTTCCTGTCCATTTCAGGTGTCTGATAATAAGGTGATTTTTTAGGTTGATGCTGACTAGATTATAAACATATCTAAGGGCTGTCCCAATGTATTCAGTAAGAAGGAAAGACAGGGACTCCATGGGCATACAGGCATAAAGCTCACCAAGCCCCAGAGCGGAGCCGAGGTTGATAAAGACTGACGGCAGCCTGTCCTGCCAGTCCCTGATGAGGCGAATCCTGCTGGTTCAGCCCTCGTGCCAGGCAAGCTGTCCTGCCAGCCAGCAAGCCTGAGATTCTCTGGGCAGCAAGAAATCTGAATTATGAAAATATTAATATCATGATTGGTATGAGGTAATCCAGGGCCGCTCAGCCTCTACCAACCATGACTCGAGGATTTTTGCTCTGGAAGGCAAAACTTCTCTGCCGTTTCCTAGTCGCACAGATCGTGCAAGGCAGTCTGTTATAGCTGGCATTAAGAATAGTTCATCTGTAAGGGCTGGGGAGTCTCTCAGGAAAGCAATCCAGATTCACACACCTTTTATACACAAGGGTGCTCCAACCTCCTGGCTTCTTCATCAGCTTCATACGCCCTACCACCACCTGAAACGTCTGGTCCATATCCGTATCTTCAAACCTAATAATGCCTTGAGTATCAGGGCATTTGTGAGAGCCAGGCTGACTCTAATACTAACTTGCTGATTTAGAAACTTAAAACACGTATGCAGACAACAATTTTTCAAAAATTGAAGGTCAGGCACCTGCAACCTTTTCAAGAAACTTCTGGAGGGACACAGCATCCTGCACATGCTTTTTTTCTGTATTCAAGGAGAAAGTAAAGTTAACATAGTATATTTTCCAGTCAAAAGACTACTCTAGTAATGGATTTATCAACTCTTGCCACCAACATCTCCCGCTATGAGTTTTAGGAAATGGGTATTTTGCCCAGATTTCTTATCAGATTATTAAATAAAGGGAGGGCACAGATAGAATATGCTTATAGAGCATATACACAGGTAAGACAGGTGATTTGCAGATTCAGAGCAGGTTCAGTTAAGAACCAGCTCAGGTATTTCATTATTTGCCAGTTTTATTATTATTATTTACAGAACAGATTTCACCTTATCCATTTACCAGCATGTCATATCTGCCCTCTGCCTTTCTCAGCAGGGATTATCTTGTATGTACACAGATGGCTACAGAGCTCGCCTGTCTCTCATCCTCACCTAATCATTAAGGTTCAACAAAAGGTGAACACCACAATTATGAAAGAGCTGACAGAATGTTTAAAAAGCAACAATAATCAATAGCAGCAAATGTACAATTTGAGTGATCAAACCCCTGCCATTCATCACCTAACAAAATGAGTGTGAAACAAAATAGGGAAGAAACACCAGAAAGAAGTCAAATAGGAATTGGAAGCTGATTCTTTACGATGCCAATAAAAAATAATGTCATGTTCTAGAAGATTCAGGCATATTATTCTCACTGGCTGTCACACTACATTGCAGGTCCTCAACTCAAAAACCCTCAGCAGTTTAGCACGTTCAAGGCAGTTAATGAACAAATGGACCGTATGTCTTTTTAATACCGTATTTCAAAGGTCTTAAGAGGTGCTGGACTTTCTGTCTCCAAGGATACCCTATTACAGGTGAATGTTAAAAAATTACATTTAAAGAGAATTAAGCTGCAAGTTAGTTGACAACAAAGAACAACATAGAAGGTTTTTGCTTGTTCACTATTTACTTGTGGGGTGTTTTTTTTTTCCAGTGTGCCATAATTTTCAATAATTACCATGGAGTAATCCTCTGGCATTCCTTGTCCAGAATTCTCCATCTAGAATAAAGCACTCTGTTCCTATAATTCCTGTACCAATCAACATGTTCTTAAGACCCGTCTTCTCCAGCTCCCTGGACACACACTACCTGGAGACACAGACCTTGCGGTGAGAAAGCTGGCAGGGAAATGGGGAAAGTTTTGAATAGTGCCCATGGAAAAAATGCACAAATTACAGTGGAAACTGTGCGGGTGAAGAACATTATGCCATACAAGTATCTACCTCTTCCATGGGGTTTAATGGATGTTTTCGTTTCTGTCAACAAGGCAAGACACGGCTATGTGGCTATAAGAGCCACTGCAAAGCAATCATGATAAAAGGCCAATAATTTTTTATAACCTTTGCCTGTATTCCATCAGGCTTAAGGGAAAGAATCATGCAGTGCTAATATCCAAACAGGTGCTCACAGGTTCTTACCGTGTTCTCACATTAAATGTCTTCTCCCATGCTATTCCCATTCTGCTAACAAGAGCCGGCTGGGGTCCCATGCACAGCTTACCAAGATGGGTTCTGTTACACTTTAAAATTAGAAAAGGGCTTATTAAAGTATCATAAATATCAGCCTTTATGGTACCCACACAGCCATAAAATACACCCTACAACTTTTCTCATCAATATCCTTGAGTGCTCTACTGTGACTTGTGTTGCCATTATTGGTGTAGGGCCCTGCAGGGGTCTCAAAAGATGGAAGGCTAATATGCCATAGGAAAAAAAAACTGCACTGGAGAAGGGTAAGGTGCGTGCAGCCAGTGTCCTAATAACTTCAGCAGAAGGTCTGCATTTCCAGTGTGTCCTGATGCTGATACATACACTTAAGTCTTTCCATTGCAACATTTTGTAACTCAAAAAAACGAGACCAGGAAACTCGGAATTGGCCAATCTTCTGCTTTGCACTTTACAAATCCATAACAGCCGGCAGAAAAGACTACAGAAAACAAAGATGGTGCAGAGGTGGTATGTACTAGACTATTAAAAAAACAAAGCTCTTCCTAACGTTAAAGCGGTAAAATCATTCTTTTGAAAAACTAACCAGTAATTGAAATATTCAACAGCATTTCTGTTTGGTGCTTCTGAACATGAAATTACATGTTCTGCTAAGAAGCCCAGCAAAACTAACCCAAATTAATTTCAGTCTCCAGAAACAGAGAAATGTAACATAACATGCTGTTTTCACTGTGGTTCTTCCTAAATGGAAGAGTAGAATTTATTTATTGTTTTATTTTAAATTTGTAAACTACAAACTGGCTTTGCTAAGATCACAGGGAAATCTGAAGTACCAAACTCATCTAAGTTACACGTCTTGAAAGGTGTGCACCTGAATCATCATTTCCTAAGCACAAAGTGAAATACTACAAAGATTTGGAGATTTGTGATACCCCAGAGATTCTTCCCTGACACTCCAGTTAATGCAAAGAAGGTTAAAATTATTCCCAGCCTGTCAGTAATTAGGGGACTCCTGCCATTTATCTTTGCTTTCTCTCTTACCCATTATCCCAACACCTGTTGCCTTGTAAAATGCCACCTACTGATAACTTGTGACCTTTGAGCATAGAATTTTGTGCTTCTGGAAAAAGGGCTTTTTTTCATCTTTTAATGGAAATGAAGAGAGTGAGTTGCTTTGTAGCAACTGCCCGGAGAATCTATCTTTGTTTTTATAAACTATTTTTGGCCACTATATCACTTGATACTAAAGCAAACATGGATCGTGGGCATGTATGAGAAGAACTAGTGTTTTCTGCAACCACTGGAACAAGGAAAGAAATATTTTATCCTCTCATTAAGGGGTGGATCGAATAAAAAACCCTATACCTCAGGTTATGTAGATAAGATCACCTCCACAGCCCTAACCCTCAATACTCCAGAACTTGTGTGACTGCACATCAGGGTCCCACCTGTAGACTTGAAAGCCTCTTCTCTTATCAACAAACCAGAAAAGATCACCCCCTGTTCAACAGCAGGAACTAGTCCATGAAAACAGTCATGCAAAACGAAAGGATTAGTTCCACAACTCTGATGTGTTAGATGGCCACAATACTAGTTGGAGAGAGCTGTTTCAACTGTGATATACACCTTGGTAATGAAAGCATGTGCCACGACAAAAGAAAAGAAATATTTCTGGTGAAATAAAGAATCATGACATGTGAGTAGTTCTGAAGTCGGTAAGTAACAATAATAGCCAGTTCTTTGAGTATGGAAGTGCAGAGAACACCTTCAGCCTTCAATAAGGGCATAATTAACTGGCTATCACTAGGCAAACATCCAGGTTACATTTTTTTAAATGCTCTGAGATTGATTTTAGGTTTTCTTCCAGTGCTAAATAATAACGTGTCAATATTTTCTAATAGATTGTCTAAGAACAAAAATGGGGCACAGCCAGACCTTACACAAGTATACTTCATCCATAACAATGAAGAAATGTGAAGGGGAGACAAGAGGAAATGCAAAAAATTTCTGTTTGCACTTGGAATTTCTGTATCTAACAGGTTTTTTAGGGAAGACAAAGGCTGAAGAATCAGGTATTTTTCAAGCCCTATAGTTTGCACTGTGACAGTGATGCAACCCATTTGAATGCATTTATGCAGAACAGACAGTTGCCTATGTGCTGTATTTTGTGTTCCCCAGATAATTATATATTACTCAGAAGTCATACCATGACTTTTACTTCTCTTCTCACTCTTAAATGAATATGGAGTCAGAATTCAAAAACTGAAAAAATTGTGATTCAGAAAGTCCTTAAGCACTAGACCAAATGTAAGAGTACTTGTGATTCAGGTAAGACATATACCACATTGAACGGCGTGTCCAGGTATACCACCTCAACAAGATGAGTTCTGAACACTGGAAATGCCATGAACTCAGCTTCTGCCTCCAAGAAGTCAGTGTATTGGTCAAAAAGAGCGTGACTGGGCCTTCCATGGAAGCTACTGTTTCCCCTCATGCAGTTTCACCGCTGAACGAAGCAAACTTCAGAATTTAGTATCTGCTTCTCAAGGTGCTGAAATTTGCTTTTCCCCCACCCCTTTCAGCAGATCACTTGCCTCTGTCAGACACTAGAGTTGTAAAGCAACTACAATTTCTTACCATAGCCAAAGGGAGGACTCCTACCAGGTCCTTCTGGCTCACGTAGATCTGGGAGATTCCTAGATCAGATGTTGTATCTCCAGGATATTCTACCTGCCATGTGATGAGCTGGGTCTCAGGTAGGTCAGTTAGGTCTTCAATTTCAAAATCTATCTGCATAATTTCAGAGGAAGGACCATCCGCACTGCAAGAAAAAAAGAAAAAGAAAGGTTCCATTCACATGATTGATAAGCCAGCAACATAATTGCTTTTCTATTAATAAAACATTGAATTAAGGCTCTTCCAAAGAGATGATTTGGTGAGATTATAGATTTAATAAATTAATTAATCATATGCACTTGTCTTAAGATTTCAGGGTATTTCCCATACATTCAAGTGGCTTAATAACACTCTGTGACATGAATCACTAAGCACCACTCCATTTTACAGGTGGAGAAACAAAAACAAATCAAGATGAAGCTAAGGCTAAAGCTACAGCCTAAAAATCCTGACTACAAGGCTCTGCCTTTAACAAGCACATTATATTTCCTCCCTGTTAAAGCCACACATGAGCAAATCTAGTTTTTGGGAATCACACCCTGAAATGAGAAATCACTACATTAAAAGTATTTTAAAAGGGAGGCAATGGAAGAGAGGTCAAAGCTCAGGATGGGGTCCGTGAACCAGGGCAGTAGGGAGCAGAGAATTGGAAAACTTGGGATTACTTTTTGGCTATACTGCTACCTTGCTGTGAATGTCTGTCTGAAGCTCCTTTTGTCCTTTGCTAAACTAGGAACTATAGCTAATTTAGTTTGTTGAGGGAGAAGAGAGTTACAAAACTGGATTATTTAATATTGGCCAATCCTGCCAGGATGCTTAAGTAAAAAAATGCTGGAAAAGAACAAAGAGTTACTAGATGTGATTCTCCAGGATACTCTGGCAACACTGGGGTTACCGACACCTTATCAACACCACTTTGTCTTTACATGCTGTCCCTCCTAAGGTTACATGGTTTGTGTAAGTTAATACCAAAAAGAAGAAATGTAGAGTGAAAACCGGAAAGGGGCTTGTTGGTGCAATTCCTGCAAAGCTTCTTATAAAATCAGCTACTGTATAGAGAGCAATGCAGTACAGTTTCTATTCTGTATCTTGGCAAGGTGAGATCTGTCCCGAAGCACTGAGGGATGAACAGATCCTCGGTGTTTGCATGGAGGGGAAAGGAAAGAGCATAATTTCTTTCAGGGGGATAATACCCGCGGAGAGAAAGAATGGCACAACACTGAAGTGTGACGAGCCACATATGTTGGAGAGGGCAGCTGGAAGAAGAGGAAACCTTTCAGCAACTGATTTAGAGAATCCCAGAACGTGCCTAAAACAGAGCAGGTTCTCCCAGCTGATGGCAAGAAGAGCTAAAACTAGGCATATTTTTTATGAAGACCAGTTATCCTAACAGCCTCAGTTTGGGATTCTTCCCAAAATACTCAGATATTTTTATCATGCTGGCTAAATCCAATGCTTTATCCAAAGCTACTGCTTGAAGAGTTTAATCTGATCATCTTTAAGGTTTGGATTTTAATGATGTATTGAGTCATTGCCATCCTGGATGGAATTTAAAAGGAGCCACCATTTCAAAAATGGAACACATTGTGTTCAGTTTCTCATTTCTCCATGTCAGGAAAAAAAAAAAGCACAATTTCTGAACTAGCACCGAATGCAGTCGTATTTCATGCTGACCTAGGTAGGATCAGAAAGCTGCTTCATGCAGCTGTGACTATTGAAACTCAGTTACCTTAATTGTATGAGCAGGAA
>NW_010535673.1:29241-30636 GCF_000687285.1 Phaethon lepturus
CCTATAAATACTTGGCAGTGATCCTGTTTTGTACAGCATGTTCTATCACAGTTTCTGTGTTTAAAGAACTAATTGAATCTTCATATAATGAACCTTGGTTTTGTGATCCTTTTCAGGGTGCCTGCCTTTGTTACTGCATTGGTGTCTGCTACTACCTGTCACCAGCTTTGCAGAATTGGTGCTGTCACCAGAAGTGTGTCCCGAGGCAGCAGCGAGGGACTGCTGCACAGGAGGGGCCGGCAGAGCAGAATACCACGGAAAAACCAAATGATTGTCAGAAAAGGCAATCAGCTTAATCTTTTTCCAGTATGTTGGGGATTAGGAGAAAAGAAGAAAAATGATTAGGATAGAGGAAAACGAAGGAGGGAGGAAAAGACGTGGAGAGGGAAGTGGAGCATGGTCCTTATATTCTTGAACTACAGCTCCCATATGGCACAACTACAGTAACCCCAAAATAATGGAAATATTTTCTTTTAATTTCTCCTTTAAAGCAGGTATTTTAATGAAGCATTTCTTGTACCAAAAAGTCCCCCACTTTTATACCAAATGTAATTTTGATAGAAATTATTTGAGCTAGTTCCTCTTAGAAATACTAAACACCTCCAAATGACAAGATTACAAAGCACCTAAAAAATCAATAAGAATCTCACTACTGCTACTAAAGATGTGTTAAAAAAAAAAAAAGTGAAAAGTATTGCATGACCTATGATCAGACCCAGGCTGTCAGCACCAGGTCAGGAACTTTTGTTTAATTACTTTACTCATCACCTACTACGATGATCCTTCCATGTGCAAGTCCCATGGATCTGTGTCTCCAGTTTACAGCCTTCCTTGGGCAATATTTAGCAATTGAAATCTTTCAATAGAGAAATAAGCCAACAAAGTTACTCTTCAGAAAATACAGCTGAAAAAATGTAAATAGAGAAATTTGAATAAGTAGAATTCATTAACTGAGTTCACTGATAAAAATATTTGTGGCTTTTCTTTCAAAGTCAAGGCTGCTTGGTACAATAGGAGTATTTCTATTGGGTAGTCAGCCACTACTACTTGAAATCTTGCACTGCCTAACTCTCCTCAAGGTAGGCACACACGTTACGGTCACTATATTGCAATAGCATGTTGGCAGCTTGTCTTTGCTAACAGTAAAACCATTATTGCTATCAAGAGTGCAGCAACAGCATTAGTTACAATATGGGAGGCTGCACAATTAGAAAGTTTAGAACTGACAAACCCAAAGGTTCACAACAGCAATCTCAGCTGAGCTGAAGAGTGGTCAGAGTGAAACAGTTCTTGGTGCTAATTTAAAGTCAAATCCTTCACATGGGGTTTTGCTGTTTATAGTTGAGAATTAAACTGCAATGGAGTTCACTGTAGTGCCAATAAAGTCTCCTTGTG
>NW_010535673.1:30667-64312 GCF_000687285.1 Phaethon lepturus
GAGCCCGGCTGACCTGTCTCCCATGTAGACACATTTTTCAAGGGTCTCACAGCCCAATCCAAAGAGCAGACAGACAGAAAAAAAAGAAAAGTTCACTGGAATGGAGTAGTCTGGTCTTTCCTCCTGTCAGCCATGACAGCACAGGGACGTTCATATTGTATTTCTTAACCTGCCTTTTATTTCCTGGCTAAGAGAAGACCAAGCTGACAAATGAAGAACAATGGGAAACTCTGTCCTCTCTCTAGGGGAGTATTTCCTACCTCCACAGAGCCATTCTGCACCTGCTTGTTTGGACACATCCCTGACCGAGGCAAAATTAAAAAAAAAAAAAAAAAAAAAAAAAAAAGTCTCTCTCCTGCCCTTTCAGCCTAGGAGTCCTTTGAAATCTGAGAGGCTGGTGTCAAGGCCCTTGGCCAACTGCTAACACCTATGTAATTATGTCAGGTTTATTTAGAGAAAGAACCAGTGACTCCTCTGGGTCTCTAGGGATGGTATGCCCTGCAAGACACAATTTTCAAGAGGACACTCTGTAAATCCAAGAATAGCTACTGGATGTTGGCAGTGTTCCTTGAATTGACCAGGTTTATTCATTCCTGATTTCACTAGCTGTGGTACCAGCTTTGATCTTTATATAACGCTCATAAAACAAGATTTGTTTTGAACCTACTAAAATGACCAGGCATGTAATGTTTCTCATAATACAACTTATAAAGTTTTATCACTGTCTTTAGAAGGCTATAATGAGCACAAGAAGCCTAAAGCCATGAATATGCTAAATAAGACGTATCATAGGAATGTTAATGAAAGAGCCTTGGGAAGAAGAGCGAAAGGATCATAGAATCATACAGTCATAGAATGGCTGGGTTGGAAGGGACCTTAGAGATCACCTAATTCCACCCTCCCTGCCATGGGCAGGGACACCTTCCACTAGACCAGTTTGCTCAAAGCCCCAAGCCTGGCCGTGAACACTTCCAGGGATGGGGCATCCACAACTTCTTTGGACAACCTGTCCCACTGTCTCAGAAGAAGGTAATCTTTATTCTTTTCTACCTCCACACATGTACCCAGGTCTCCAGCACATCTCCTGCAGGGTATCGAAAGAGTCTGTAGCCTGAAATGCTGCACAGGCCAGGCTGAGAGGTGGAACAGCAGAAAAGGAAGAAATGTTTCCAGGGGTAACTGGAAAAGCTTTCTAGCATGAAAGAGGGGAGAGAGCAGCACAGCTGACCCCATGAGACCTGAGGGAGTTTGTGAAAACCGTTATCCTCATTTTACAGGAGAAAAAATTAAACTGAAAATTACTTTCCCATAAAAAGAGGGATAAAATGATTCATACACCACAGAGTGTGTAAGACGATTTATTCACACAAAGTGGTATATAACCACTATTTCAGAAATGAAGTGATTTAAAAATAAGTACAATTCTTTGCGTAAAAATAAGATAATATGCTATGTTGTCATACCAGATAAAAACACCATGCTAGCTATTTTGAGTACTATTAGTTGGGCTGCAAAAAGGTTTTAAGGCTTGCTGTCATCTGTCCTGCCACTGCACAGAGCCAGCAGTGGCACTGCGTTAAACATAGCTTCTTCCTTGTGTGGTAGGAAATAATATAAAACAACATGAGATGTAGAATAAAGGCATAACAAAGAGCAGTGAAAACAAAACATTGCCCTTTAGTAACAGAACTCCACAGTTTCCTGAAAGAATTAATTTCTGATATAGGGTTTTTTTAAAGCTTTTTCTATGGTATTGTCTTCAGAATTTGAACAATTTCACTAAGAGCAGTTTTACACACCTTTTTTGCCCATCCCTTTTGGAATTGCAAGCCATTATTCCTAATATTATCACTACTTGTTTCCTAACCAAACATGGGGAGGTGAAAGGGACTTCCAAGGACCATTAAGAGAATTAGCCTTTCCTTCAGTATATTTGCTTGTTTGTACCTCCTTCCCTTCTGCTTAGTAATCTCTCTCCAAGCCTAGAGCTCCAGCATAGCGCACAAGCATTACACTTAGGCTCCGCTAGAGCCGCATATCCCTAGCAGTCCCAGAGGTCTGTGGACTTCATACATTTTGCAATGCCACTGACAGCACGCAGCTCAGTAACATATTGTCTTCCCACCTAAATAGATTTTGGGAGGGGAAAGAAAAAGAAGAGGAAACCAGAAGAAATTAAGAAAAAAAAAAAATCACAGAGAAAAACGACCTGTTACAGAAGGATGTGTGAGAGAGAAAAAAGTAGAAGATTAACTTTGTGAAATGTAGATACAAGGAGAAGAATAGAAAAATAAACAATGAGGCTTGCAGTGCGTAGGTGCTTTGTGAGAAACACCTAAAAAATCCAGATGAATGGAAAAATGGAGCTAGTGTAGACATTAGCCAAAAAAAGAAAACACGCTTTCAAACCTCCTTCTCAGTTGAGTCACTCTTTCCACCTATATTTGAAGTAGTCAGGAAAGGATCCTGGTAATCTTTTAGTTTGTCTTCACCGAGCAAAGGGTGCCTGTCTAGTCTTTGCTGGATTCTCAACAAATACCCACAAACGGTTTCAGGAAGGAGCATGATTTTACTTGTGAGGGTTTTTTTGTTTGTTTTAAGAAGCCTTTACATGAGAGTCAAACTGGTGTGGCAGGGGACGCATTCGCATTCCGCTCCGCATGTGCCAGAGAGACAGAGCTCGCGTCTCGGCTGCAGAAACAGGTACTTGCGATGCAATAAACTGCTTCTGCTTGGCACGTTTGAGAGCATCCTAGAAATTACGTGTATAGGATGTGTAAGTAAAAAATGCAGGATCACTGACAAGGAGAACGTAATACTGACATCCAAGGAATAAGCAGCACAGGATGAGAAGGGAACACTATGCGTTATGGGAGGCTAATTTATTTGGGTTTTTCTTTGGTGCTCGTCACCACGCAATAAGCCATTGTTTTGGAAATGCTGATAACTTCTTCCAATTCAGGCAGAGGCGATTTAAAAATTCCTCTGCAAGAGATGATGATGGATGCAAACTTCACATCCATATTTAATCTCTTTTTAATGTGTTCTCGTGTATTTTATTTTTAACTTCAGCAATCAAAACAGGCTGCCTTTAGGTTTCCTGTGCAGGTCTAGCCTAAGCCAATGCACACAAACACGTCCGCTTCAGGCAAGATTTGAACTCTTCGATACAATACGGGAAGACAAAGCTGAGAAAAGCGTTCCTCTACTGACCTGCAGTCTTGGGTTCTGGGCTGGGGTTTGTTTACCAGTCTCACATGTACAAAAACCAGAAGCTAAGACCCTTCAAAATAATTGTACAGGCAAAGAGACATTCTTTATTTTAATGGATCTGACCTTCTTTTCCTTCTGGTCTCCGAGCCAGAAGTGCAATCAATGAGTATTTTCCAGCTTTTTTGAAAAAGCTTTTATACAGGATAAAAATTACAGAACTGCAGTGAACTATTTTATCCCTATAACTAGGATTTAATGTAAAAATCAAATATTGCAGGATTTTGACATTAAACATAAAAAGTTAACAGCATGATATTGCCTTTTACCAGCTGAGGAGCTGGCTCAGCTCCAGAATGTGAGCTCAACATATCCAATGCTTGATCTCTCAAACCCATTCCGTAGGTGTGATTCTAGCTGGCAAGGCTAGCAGGATTTCCACCCCTCCTTTGCAGTTGAAAATAAAATGCATGAGTTTACCCAAAAATGCAGAATTTTATCAAAACAAAACCAAACAATATGGTGCAATACCTGCACCATACGTTGCCAGCAAACTGGTATATACATGCTATATGCATCAGCCCCTGATCCCAGTCTAAACAAATAACAGAAAGGAAGAAATATTTTAGGCAGGGAAGTGAGGCATGCGGCTTGGGGTCGGACCTTCCCAAAGTCAGAGAGGGTATTCTAAAAAAACAGTATCTGTAGAGTCTAGCCTACTGCATTACAGCAAAGATCGTTATTCACCATTGATATATCAAGATAAGGTGATACATACAGCACTACATTAAAGTTTAATTTTATTCATTGTCATCTTACTATTAAAAATTCAGTGATGGGTAGGCTGAAAAGTCGTTTTTCTTGAGGAATCAGTATATGAAGTGAACCAACTAGCAAGAAAAATCACAAAAAAACGAGTCTGCTAATCATGTAATGAAGTTATTTTAAAAAATTGATCCATCTCTCTGGAGCATGACATCAGCAGTGTTGGTCGAGAAATATTTGCTGAATTATTTATTCAACTTTTTTTTTTCTATTTTCAAATAAATTATTCACTGTACAATTTTCCAGCTGTTGATAGCACTTTTCCCAAATAACTGAAACCATCCAAAAGTGGGTAAAAATTAGCAAACCTTTTAATATAATATAAATTTAAAACACAATTTCCCACCAAGCCAGCATTTCAGCTCAGAACCATCATTCTGAGCATCTCTTCACAGAGTAAATCCAGTGATCATTTACCACATTATGCTAAGGGAATGGTAAATCAACATTGACTTTATTACATCCAGTCTAATAATCATTCAATAAATTATTCAACACAGTAGTCAGTAAACATCAAGTACTTTTGAAGCAGCCCAGTCATAAGGCAACAGCAGAAAACCACAGTTACTATGCAGGTGGGATCGAATTGCAGGGCTAAGAAAACAGTTTTACTGACAGTATGAAGTCTAATAAAACACCGCAAATGCACTGTCAATCTGGGTTTCTCTACATGCTGTTTTTTATTGTCCTCAGCATAAAAATAACAATAAATATAACAAAACTCACATACAAGCGTGGTAAAACTGCAAAGGAGGAAACCACAAATACAGCCACAAATGTTCTTTATTAATTGGTAAAGTTTCTACAGGATCCATCTAAGGCTCAGACTACGTTGTACAAGACAACTGCAGAAGGTGATGATTGCTGTCTTAACTGACAAAAGCAAAAAATAGGAGAAAGATAACATAATAGTCATTCTACACATAGGAAAACCTAGTCTAAAGGTCTCAATTAAATAACACTTCAGTACACATGGAAGTAATGTGTTGACTCCATATCCTTGGTTTGCCCAGGACGGGCAGCACTACAGGAATTTGACTCTTACATCACGACCCTCAGACTTAAGCCTTTAGATAAATACCAGATATTTATCTAAATACCAGAATCTTGAATGTTCCTAAGAAGACCCTTAGGTATCTCATTCACGTTACAATTTCCTAGACCCTTAACACTGTCACAATCACTTCACTATGACTGTCTCCTGAAAATGAAAGAAACCTTTTGCTGAATGGAAGGTGTCGCACAAACATAACACCTATCAGCAGGCAATGAGACGCAGTATATTCATAGTAAAAAATTACAGGGCCAGTGCTGCAGATATTTGGTATTGAGTAATCCCAGCACACTAAGTCATGTGTGTTAAGCACGGTGCTCAGTACACTACCCTGCAGCAAAATTCATTCCGCATCCTACAAATATTTATCCACCTAAAAACTCTTATATACATAAACAGCAAATTTATATTTGCGCATAAATATATGTGGGATTAGATTTGCTGAATTTGGGTTAAGCCTTTTTTAGTAGTTATTTATCCCTGAAAGGCAACCATATAGATAATGTTACCTGCAGATGTGCTATACAATAAAGCTTCCCTTGAGTTCAAGAATTTGGTGTGACAAAGGCAATAGTGCTTTGTTCCCACGATGACCACACACAAGCCCAAGGGAAGTACTTGGCTCACATGGATGGACGTGCCCATGCAGGAGGCACTTGCTGAGTCTGAGACCTATGCTCTGTTGCCAAACTAGCCCAATTACGGCTAGGCAAAATTGAGCTGGACAAAGAGATAACCCAGTCATTGACTCTGGTCCTCACCTCTGGTGAGGTCTACCTTTTCTATCCAACCATCAGCAATCGCTTACCAAGGAATGCTGATCTTACTTATGCAAATGGTCCAGGAACTGTTAAAGCAAACACAGAGACCAGCTGCCCATACAAAAGCTATGATCACTCATTCAGGATGAAAAAAATTTCTGCACAAGTAGGGAGACAGTGCTGTATTTATGTGCTGGTCTGGACAGGAAGAGACCTCCGTCCATGTGGGCAGTTCCCTGCTACTGCAAGCACCACATCATATAATCTCTTCAAAAACCTATCAAGCTCCATTTTAAAAGCGCTTAGGGATTTTAAATCCCTGTTGCCCTGAAAGACTCTCCCAGAACCTGATTATTCTAACGGTTAAAGCAGTCAGAGGAGCCACCCTGGCTGGAACTGAAGCCTTCTATGAACCATTGCTCAGGGCGACTGGACCATAGCACACTCCAGACATTGAAATGGACAGCACGGCCAAAGGCGGCTCCACTTCCTACAACAAGTGCTCGTAGCAAAGCATTAAATAAGTCTGCAGACCTTCTGGAAACATGTAATGGCTGATAATAGCTCCCTCAATCAAAATTATTCCTTCCATGTTTCTGTGTCCTCAAATCACCTCCAGCCAAACCACTCCTTCCCTACCCCAGTATCGCTGTAAACAGAAGAATTACAGTTCTACAGATAAATATACGAGGACTTTGACTATTCACTGACTAAGTAGGCAGGCTGAGAAATGGTAGGTTCTCACTGCCTTATTTCAATATGCTGTCAGAATGCAGCTACAGCTGTTTGCCATTTCCAGAAGTAAAATATCCTTTCAGTAAAAATAATAATACAATCAAACTAATAACTGGAAAACTGGAGGAGAGAGAAAAACAGACATGTCATGAATTAGGGAAATGCCTCATGAAATACTAAGGGAACATGCCTGTGCGAATAAGAAATATCACCTAACGAGAGTGAGGATCTCATGCCATCAGCGTGGTGATATGGACATACCATGTCACATAAGCTTCCTTACTATGTGGCAATCTTCCATCTGATGTAATTTGGGCTTTAAAGCCACTTTTATTGGTATGTTTGAAGATACTAATCTTGGATCTTAAAAGATTCTGTGGGAAACAACCACCAACTCTGGGGGCTGAGCAGCAGCACAAATTGCACTGCTTCTACCTATAAGAATCTCAGGACTGTACTTAGAAATCTTTATAATTGACAGTGGGAAGCTGTACATCTAGCCCTTTTAAAAGACATATTGATTTCACTGAACTAGAGACAAGGGAAGAGAGATCCTAACTATTAGAATTATGAATTCAGTAATGCTAGTAACCATTCACAGTTTCAACAGGTTCATAAATCATGCACATAATGGGGAAAAGCAGTAAATGGAGATGAAATTCCACTCAGAGGTGTTGAAAAATTTACCACCCTTATTGAAATTTGTGAATCAGATTTCCCTTCATGAATAGCAAAGCTTCACAAGAAGATGACAATGAGATCAGAGGTGAAAAAGTTGTGTATGGAAGCACAAGTAGGACTTCATCTCAGGCCAGCCACCTAAATATTAGATTGCTTGAATTATTGACTCTTCTTTGTTTTATACTGTTACTGCTACTATGCTATAGTTTCATAGCCCAATTTTGAGTCTTTAATGTCTTAATTGAATATAAACGCTCTTTCTTTGCAAGGCTAACATGAAACCGTTGCAAATATACACACTACTTTTCTTTCACTGCAATGGAAAATCCTCATGGTGTACTAGCTGGAACACACAATCACCAAGAAAACGTAGACTTAAAATATCTCCTCCAAGCGAGCAAGATGGAAAATTCAGATAGGCCACACGAAACCTCATAACTAGCATAATTCTTGGAATATGTGTGGAGAAATCCAACAGGCAGCTGTTTTGAGTAATAAAAGCAATCAAATGACATGAAGAATTAAAAAATAGCACTGCCAAAATTATCACTACAGTCTATGAATATAAGTAAATTTTTAGGCATGGTTTTCCTTTTGCTTTACTCAAACTGCTTGACTTCAGTTATGCTTTCATTGCACAGCAGGATAAGGTACAAATAAGAGCCACAATGATTGAAGGAAATGGACAATTTTTTCTAAAAACAGTAGAAGAAATAATCCGCTGAATTTTCAGGGGGCCTGAATGTGCAATACTTGAAGTAACATCAAGAAGAGCAGAAGGTTGGTGATTTTCTGAAAAAATCAGTAGGTGAGGTTTAAAAGGCAGAAGAAACAGAAAGTGCTAACTGTCCACAAATACTTCAAGGATTTAAGCGTCAAGGAGAGAAAATTGCTAGAACAGGTAGGCAGGAGAGTATAATTAGAAACAACAGGAAATATGGACCAAATTCAAAGCAAAAGGACAGTAGAAGAGTCTGAAAAGGAAAATGTCAGACACAATAACTTAACTGGAAAGGTTTTAAATTATATAGGATAAAATGCTTGGAAAGAAATATTTTTTGCAGTGGCAGATAGGGCCGTAACAAGCCTTTTTTGGTTTTTGCCTAGTTCCTTAATAAAGAAAGGATTATGCAATCAGTGTAGCTGTGTGTCTGTCATTCCTTCCAGTAACATTAGACCAATTTCAATAAAACGAGGCAAAAGGATAGAGGTTAAGAATTGTTAAGCTTTTTGGAAGCAGGCAGACAGCAGAAGAGAAGAGACCAAGTGATTAACCCCTCTGACAGAAAGGATGCTGCACACTCCCTAAGAATCCACGTACGCACTCATTCCTAAGAAGCAACCGTAGAAACCAGGCTTCTATCTTTTGGCTGCTCACTGAAATAACAGCTTAACTTTTATGGCTCCCTGATTTTCTTTCTTCCAGTTCAGAAGCTGACCCCTGCTCAGCAAACCACTGAAGCAAGCTCTTTCAGTCTTCTGGGACTCAATATCATTTTATAAGTTAAGTATATGTGTAAGTACTCTGCTAAATAGGAATGAATTTAAATACTCTGCTGAGCTAGGTTCTCATTTATCAGCAAAATCACCAGTTCAACTCAGTAAATTCACCAAATTATATGTGGAAAGAATTACTCCTGACCTTTGTTCAACGCTGCATGAAAATGACCCCTGTAGGAAGACAGACCCCTTGAAACAGGTCTCCCACATAATTAAGCGCATGACCTACACTTTTGCTCCCAGACTTCCTGTCTGTATGAGGAAAGCAGTAAACCAAAGCTCATAAAGTTATCATGAATAAAGGAGTCTTCCTCTCACTACTAAGCTTCTCAGCACAGAGTACACTTGGTATCTGATGGGTTGCTTACAATCATTAGCACAGCTAATGCAAATTTAAGAGGCAATATGATTACTTTCTATATCACAGGATCCTAGGACACACACAATGAACAGCAGTAACTCTGCAACTTAAGGAAGGGAAAAGAATCAAGTCTTTTTCATGGTAAAACCATGCAGTAACATGAATGAATCATACTTCTCTTTGACAATTCCAGAAGAAAAAGAGCTACCAAATATGTCTCTATCTTTTATTCCATATTTAATAATTTAGAACTCTGTTCACAAAAGAAGCATCGTGATCTACAAACTTTGTGGATATGTAAAACAAGAAGCAGCAAAGTCATCTCGAAATCTCTGGTGCACAATTTACCAACGCTAAGGAACTAAATATTCTCAAATATGAAATAGTCAAGGATTGACGCCAAGGTTTTTGCATAAATGTGAGATGTGGGCAGATGAATTGTGTGGAGAAAAGATGAAGTAGAAACAACTTGGAAGTCATTTTTGTAAGAAAGGGAAATGAGAGGGTTAAAGCAGTTAGAGGTTCCATAGCAGATATTTCTCCCACAGGTATGAACACAGTGACATCTCCATCAGTATTGATGAGTGTGAATTAAAGTGTGCTCCTGTTTTTAGAAAGTCTTACGTGGAAAATATGCTGACCCTTTGCTCTTCTCATCTGTCTCATAAAATACAGCCAAATTCACAGCTGATGGAAAGAGAAACTTCCACTTATACCACTGCTGAAACCCCAGGTAAAATTCATCATCAGGACTGGACTGAATTAAGTGGGTCCCATGGCAATGGGTCCCTTCCCAAAAGGGATACAACAGGAGCAGCCAGTCATGAAATATTGCTGTTGACATAGAGCACTGAACTGAGAACACAGGAGACGCCTGGCTCTGTCACTCCTCCGAGGAGTGACCCCGTGCAAGCTACTTCACCACTCTTCGCTATAGTTTTCGGACTTTCTGAACACGATTCAGGGATTTGTCAGTGAAAATTCTTCATAACAGGCCAAAAAGAAGAGTTCAGGGCTAGATTAGGATTTTGAAAAAAACAGGTCTTGATCATTGAGATGCTGCAAAAGCAGAACCTCATCCTTTTACATTAATAGGTTAGGCTTCTTTGCAGGACACCCATCAGAGTGGACTACCTTGAAGAACAGTCAGTTTTTCCATATCACACCTTCCTAGTCTCCATGAGCTGCAAAGCCCACGGTAGTCCATAAAAGAAGAGTTAGATTTCAAAAACCGAGTTATTTTCTAGCTAGATTATTCCATCCATTGCATTCAAATGTGTAATACGTCACTGGAAAAATGGCCTTGTCAGTCTTTAAAATAAAGATACTAAGTCCTCCATTAGTTTATTTTGAGGCACTTCAAATCTGACAACTGTTTAGGTGGTATTTCTGGTCTTCAACAATACAGTGGCATTCCACAAGATTCATCAGGAAAAGAGAAATGAGGAAAAATAAAAGCAGTAGCTGATGATGCAGTTTTCTAAACGACCAGAGATCTGTCTGTTTAAAGAAGCAAAGTTCAGTGGTATATCATTTCATAACTACATTAGATTAGTAGCACTAACAGTGTCAGCTACGCCAGCTCCCCCGAAAACTACAACGGAGAGAATTTTTAGCTGTGTTTCGCGTTCCTACAAAGCCGCCAGTGCTGTCAATGCTGCTGGCTTTATGAAGATACCTATCATTTTGATCTGGCTGAAGCAACCCCAGAGAGGAGCCTGTGCCAGTTTGACATCCTTCCCTTCCTTCCTTCAGCTAGCATACATCGCTCACGGAGGCATGCCGTAACACACAGCGACACACACAGAACAGACAGAGCTGAAGAAAGCTTTCCAAGCATTTCAGCTCTTCTTTATGAAACATAAATACAGGACACTGAATTCAGTCGCAGCACAGTTTCCAATGTTTGACAATATAATCCACTCTCTGCAACTGAAATATTTATTCAGGCACAATTACTATATGAGATTAATATTTAAATCAAGGGTAATTTGTTTTCATTATTACTTTTATTTCTTTTTAAACAATGGTTAGGATTATAAACTGAATTAGATGATTTATTCTTAAAGCGGATCTTTAACATTCTGCATTTATTAATACCAGTCTGAAACGCTCAGCCATTGATCAAAATGTATTTTCCAGAGTAATCACTTGAAAGAAAAACCCTCACCCCTGAGCTCTGGATTTTACAGCCATTACTGTCAATTATACACCTGACTGTGGGAGCAAAAGAAATTTTCATACATGCCAGCTGTAGCCTTATCCCTGAATTTTGCAGACGTGATTGTTATTTCAAACACTGAAGTGGGGAGAGAGAGAAAAAGGGAGGAAAACAAGTTAGCCATAATGCAGGCAACTGAGATTTGACCCATGTGTTTGGGGAGCTTGACATACGAGTTTGAATTTTTTTTTCAAGAATACGTTTTGATAGTTGTAGTAATAACCATAACACCAAGGTCCCTCTAGTCTCTTTCATGCAGAGATCTTAAAGTATTTTATGAAGATGCAGGTATAGCAACAGGCATCCCACATGTTACAAAAACCAGAAAACACACAAATGTAGTGACTCGAACAAGATGATTTTTGGGACCTGTGCAGCACACAGGCCCTGAGATCCTGGTGACTGTCTGTCTCCAAGGGTGGAAGCAGCATAGGCACGCGGGAGCGTCCCTGCCTGGCACCTTGCTAGCACCGCCGTGTTGCTTTGGAGACAGAAGGTAGTAGCTCTGTGTGGTGCTCTGCTGACATATCAGCTTGACTGCTGCTAGCCTGCACAGCAATCCATTCGATGGAATAGGGGTGCCAGAGCAGATTACTAGTAGAGTTCGGAAAAGAGGTAAACCCCAGTCCCTGGCTGAAATAAACGGGAATTTTACGATTTCAATGAGGATGCAGTTTCTACTGTAATAGTCTTGGCTCCCTGGACTGTTGTCGTATCCATCAGACACACTGCAGTGGCATTCGGGACGAAGTTTGAACTTACTGTCAACCTAAATTTCTTTTTCTAGCAGGTCTCACGCCCTGTGATTTCATCCCAGTTCTTTGTATTCTGACCCAATATTCTTGGGTCGTTTCCAGACATGAAACACATATCATCACAACTCCATGGATCTCTTCCCTTCGTCTTCTCTCCTTCTACCTCAATGTTAATTAGCTATTAATTTGCATCACTTCAAACAAGCAAATACATTTTTGCAAGTTTGCCTGCCTGCTTTAAGTGAGGAAGGGGTCCACCAGGGATCAGTGGAGATAATCTGGCACAAAGCTGAATAAAGCTATAGTGACTTATACCTAAGATTATCCTTTCCCTTGCCACTAATTCTTCTCTCCTTTCCAGTTCTGTTTTCTACCAGAAGGCATTTCTAAGATTATGCAGCAAGTTTTTGTCCAAGTGGAAGAACAGCTAATCAAAAACCTCCTTGGAGCTCCTGAACTCCATCAGGTTTGTGCTAAGTCCAGTCAGCACTTCCAAATGCTCCATGGCTCACTGCAGGTGCTGGGAAACAATGTGAAGGGCAAAACTGTCAGCTGGACACTTCCTTCTAGAGTCTAGATGATCAAAGTACCTAAACGACTGGGTTAACACGCCAATCTTACCTCTAACTTACCTCTAACTGAATAGATGCAGCTTGAAAGACTGAAAAAAGAAAAGCAGAAATTAATACTGCAGGCTGGTTATTAAGGTACTCAGCTGTTATCTTATGTCTCCTGATCTCTTGGTTCGTGTACTGACATAGTGATGTTTCTTTCCAATTCTGCCAAACATTTCAGAAAAGGCCCTTCATGCCACCTGAATGTAGAATGGGAATTGTCTCTAGCTTTACAAATTTCTGTAGAATGCATAAATCCCCTTTGTTCTTCATTCCTACTTGCAATAGTTGACATCAGATTTGGACTGAAACCAGGAGAAAATCCAGTTTCACTCCATTTCTATCAAGAACTCAGGTGGCCCAGAGAGTCTGTTGGTTTTTCCATGCTTGTGGCTGGATGTCTCATCTATCGAGATGCAAAGCCATTTAATTTACACTGAAATCTGTAACTCAAGTGTACTTAACACAGCAGACAAAAGAGACTTTTAAAAACTGAGATTTTAAGCAAGTCATCCTATAAATACACTAGCATCAAAACCTTCAGTCTATGAGTTGTATACATAGCTTAGCAGATCAACATGCAGGATGCTGCTACTGCGTGACACCTACGCTCCGTTCAAGGTGCAATTGATAGTGATCTACTAACAGCTCATAAAAGGAGCAAATACCTTTTCTCCAAATAAGAGGTGGAAAATCTCCTGTATCCAGTCAGCTCAATTCTAAATACCGCAGCCAGCACTGACTGAACAGTATGCTCGGAATGAGACTGGCCTGCTGAGGTGGCACCACTGCTTGAAAGGATTAAATTCTCTTTCGCAGAGAGAATGCGTGACACCGTGCACAGGACAGGCAGATGGGAACGTGACTTACTTTACACTCTCTGCTGATGATGCTAAGAACCCCGTCTGGGAACTTCCACAAGCTACAAGTGCATAGTGTAGAAAAGTTAGTGAAAACAGACAAGACAATCCCTTTGTGGCTTAAGCAACTGTTTTCTGCTAGCTTCTGCTGAAAAAGCACACATATAGCTTAAAGAAAAATAAAATCCAGGTAAAGGCACACCAAGTTATACTTAGGGAAGACTTGACTTTAAATGAACATAAATAAATTACACTAATTAAATAAATGTTGTTTTGACATTTTGACAGAATGGAATATTAAAATAAGGAAAAAGGTAAAAGAAACACGGTGATGATGGTAAGTTCATAATGCAGCAGAAAATGCTCATGTTTGGTCACAGATTTTAGCCAAAGATGACACCAGCTCCAGCAGGGTTCAATTGCTGTCATACTCGGCATCAGAAATACATAAAAAGGAGGTCAAAATACAGTACATGAGCTGACTGGCTTGCTGAGCATTAGGACCTTCAGTGGGCAATTTTACAACCTTTGACACTTTCAATTTTAAAGACCAATTTGCTTCAATTTGAGTCTAATGCAGCAAGAGATGAGAGAAATTGTTAGACAAGTGTTATGCAACTACCACTTATCTATACGTGAAAAAAGGAAACAAGACAGTGTTAGGAGACCCGAACATTTAGATCAAGATACGGTTTTAAAACATTTTAATGAAACATCAAAAGAGTCACCATCATCATTATAGTATTTTCAACTCATATCTGTTTCTTTTAATTTCTAGCATGAACGTAGGACATCTTTTCAGACTGTTTTATGGTGGGATCACCCTGTCCACCAGAGGTTAGTTCCCGCCCCAAGCCTTCCAGCTGGGTGGCCCTTCCTTAGAGATAAGTCTACAGTATGACTGTTGAGTTTTCTGTTGTTCTTTGTTCCTTTTACAACATGTAAATTAGTAAAATGTTGTTCAAAAGCCTAAAAATACTCCTGGATTCTCCTGGAATGGTAAAACATTAGGTCTAGCCTAAGACATCAAAAAACCCCAACATATTCAGACCTGCAGATGAAAAAGAAAGTCTAAAAAGAAGGATAAATTATATATAAGAACTTGGATAGTCCTCTTGTCTGAGGAGTGGAGCTGACTTAAGCAACCCTATTTCATCTTAGGGCTACATTTCAACTGAAATTCTAGAGAGTAAGTATTCCATCTGGTAAGTATTTCCATCCTCTAAAATCCTTTTGTCTTTAACCCTCGTTGTATTGCACCTTGGGACAACTTAGGCCAAGCCTTTGCAAAGTGAATTTCTTCCTCCTGCATGGGAAGTCACACAGGGACAGCACACACCCGCCGTTCTCGGAGGCTGCCACTTTTCTGGATACAGTTGGTATATCCTAAAGCACTGCATTATACACGTTGCTGCTGATTAAGATCTATAGCGTCTAAAATAATTGTAGTCCTAGCCATGCTGGAGCCTGAAAGGCTGACTGCAGGCTGGAAGCATACAGTTGATGTATATGACCTACTTTTGTAGGGTCACAGCCTGGAAGATGCTCAAGGCATACTGTCCAGCAGCAGTTTCCTTACTGCTTCCTTACTGCTTCTTTGCACACTCATCACAGGCTACAAGATCCAATACCGTTGTAAAGGGCCAGCTGCTGCCCAAAAAGCTTACAGTATAACTGAGTTTTTTGGACTGTAGCAAGACTGTGGGAGGCAAGAATATTAAATTCTGGATTGCTCATAAGACATAACACAGGATGCCCTTGCAGGTAACCTCTACTCACCAGAGCCCATTTGCTCTTGAAAAAGACAGTAGCAGCCCTCTTTCAAAATCAAACAACAACCCAAAGCCTCTGCAATGATGATGCCGATCTTTTCTACTTAGTGTCATCTCTACTACAGCAGACAAGGTAGCTGGAAGCTGCCCAGGTTTGTAAAGCCATAAACAGGTATAAACGTGATTTGGAGAGTTCTCCTGATACTGCTGTATCTGAAGGTTCTCCCTACAGATAGTCATTCCAGAACTGGCCAGGAAAGTGCTCCTGCCAGGACCACTACACACAGGTGGTTTCTTTGGCCCCTAAGACACACTCTGCAGCAGCGTAAGCTGTATCCATGGCGCAAAAGCTGCTGAAAGACAGCACTAATTTCTAGTGACATTGATAGCAAGGATGTGTGGATATATTTGGGATCCAGCTACAACCTTTATTAAAATCTTCTTCTCCCGTGCCCACCTCAAATATTTATCTTGACAAAATGGAATCTATCTCCAAGTCATTTCCACTGTGGGGGCTGGCATAGCTAAACCACAAAGCATGCTCTTCATACAGCTCTAACGTATACTGACCTATCCTGTCTTCAGCAAAGTCTTTTTTGAGACCGTTCTGCCATACTGTGAAACAATATGACTCAGCTTGTATATATAAACTCTATAAATCCTCTGCTTTCCCACTAAACCCTATTCAGTTGTCTGTTTAGATTTTAGTCTGTGATGTCCTCATAGTCAAGAATATTTTAAAAACACCTAAAATGTTATCGGTACCTCAGAAAGCAAAGAAAAACGGTATCTGGAATTGATTTTAAATGATGACCTCAAGGTTGAAACCTCATCCTCCAATTACCCAACTCCTGAAAGCACCAGTTGCACACTCAAGTTTAACGAATACATGACTTACATACACACATGAACATATACGCATCCTTGACTTCACTTTTTGATATAATTTCATGCTAAGATACTGTGGAATTTATTAACATTCTTACCTTCGCTTTTCTGTTTTTCTCTTTTAAATTACATCAATTCTAAAACCATTCAGGTATAAGAAACCCTATTTGTTTCAGTTTCAAGGCTTAAATTTTGTGTGCTCTTAGCTTCTCAAGAGCTATTGCAAAACTCTTGGAGGCTCTTTAATCCCCTTCAGAGCTGCTGGTGAGAACAGATGAGCGTTAAATCTGAATGCCTTTAAAATATTGCTTGTGGGTTCACAGAAGGAATGTCGCTGCAGGCCTTGAGGGTCATACGCCTGCTTCATGCTTGTGTGTGCTTTTCCCTCCGCTTAATATTTTGCTGTTGCCTCACAAAGAATTGGAGGAGGAAAGGAAAAAACTCGACCCTATAATTTATAGGAAATGTATATTCTACATGTTGCTAGGAGGAAATGTCAAGAGAGAAAAATAAATGCTTTCTGACAATTGCTAGTCATTTTTAGCCAGCAGCTAAACGATGTGAGAGCTACGCTCTCCCTCCCTGAACACAAGAGCCCACTGTAGATGAATCACTCCACTGAATTATCACTTTAATAATTTGTGGTGGTAAATTGTCACTGACATCACAAAACCAATGTGTAACCTTCAGATTTTATTAACAGATACTGAAACACTGCAGGAACTGCACCGTGCTAAACAGCACCCTGTGTAAAGCTCATGATGTGCCTGATGTCTTGGCCTCTCAGCATATGTCAGACTACAAACACTGAGCTGAAGTTGCAGCCTCTTACGATTCACTCGTTTTTATAAAATGCATGATTTTTTATTACTAGCACAACATGAAACATCACTGTAAATTATATGAACTAAATGGCAACCAGGAAAATATCAGCACATGACACATTTATGTGACATTACCTTTGCTTGGTTTATGCATATTTGTCAACGTATTCAAGTGGTTTGCAACAGGCTCTTGCAAGATTTGTTGCAGGTATTCGCAGGTGCTAAACCTCAGTGAGGCACGGATATCTACAGTGCTCCGTGACACACCAGTATTTTCTCAGCATGGGTCACACAAGTTTTGGTTTGTTGGATGAAGGCTGCCCCTCTGAAACCTGCGGCGTGTCCCGCCACTTCTCCCGATCAAGCACTGAGAGCACCCAGAAACCTCTCCACGGAGGATAAAGTCCTTAGGATGAGCTGTCAACTCTTTTGTGAGGCCGTCTGGGGTGGGAGGCCTTCAGCTTCACTGGGCTTCTAAACTTAATCATTCTAGGCACAGCAGATGTGTGGGGGTTTTTTTCCCAAGCATTTTCAGGGGGACTGAAATCAAAGTTCCTGATGGTAAGGTAATTTTTTATATATTTCATTATAGGAAAAAACACAGGTTCACTGTCAAGTGCTACATCTTAAAAATAGTCTAACAGTTTGATGAATGACAGAGAAGAATTCCCGTAAAAGCAACGAGCAACATAACCTTCAGGCAAATAAGACATCCCACGGCATGCTCCACACCGGGATGCTTTTTGCCATATCCTGAAAAAATAAGTGCGATATGTGCCATAGGCTAGACTAGAAGCTTCTGTTAGTCATGGTGGTCTTCCTTCAAGACGCGATTCCTGGGAGATCCACAGCAGGTATGCCAGCCTGCAGATGGTTTGCTTGTAAATGGACAGGGCACATATCTTTTTTTCTGCCCCGTCACTTTAATAGACTATGTTAATAAACATCTTCTGTGAAAGGATATGAGCAGGGCAAGTTCAATTTTGAATGACAATTAAGCAGCATGAGCACGTTCATGCACACAGAAGGAATGCAGATTCTTTTATAAGCAATCCTATTGTGGAGTTGTCCTTGCTTTACAAGAGGAATTACTTTCAACTTGTGGCTGAAGCTCCAGATCAATCTTCCTCAAGCCTCTTTTGAAATAACACCACCACATGTGGCACATTTCCTGCTGTGCAACTATTTTCTTTCCTATATCCCTGCAAGGAAGCTATATGATGCTCCCAAACAGACTGCTGAGACTACCCAGAGGGAACATTCTCAGTGCTTAACTGTTGAGGAAAATATCCCCAAAAGAGACACTGCGCTCAGTTAATCATGGAATGAAACTCATAGAACAATCGCCAGGAGACTGAAATGGACTGTAGAAATCCAGGATGGTGGTAGGTAACACACAACTTTTTTACAGACCCTCAAATGAATCCTCCTTCTTCATAGCTGGGCTTTTGCAGAGTTTACGTATAATCAGGGCACCGTTAGAAGAGCAGCTCACGCAGCAGCGTGTGTACCTTCTGTCAAAGTAGCACAGACTACGGTCATTAAGCAAGAAATTAGTAAATGATGCAGCCCTATAAATTACATTTTCATTTTTGTGTCCAAAATGCAATTACACGTTAATACCTACGACAAGGTAGAATACGGAGAGAGATAATTGTAACCTGAGGTCCCTTCTTTCTCATGAACCACAAAAAAGGTGAACTAGTCGCCCGCTGTCAGCCGTAAAGTTGCAGAGGCGTTTTTAACTTATAATATTTCCCTCAAAAAAGTACATCGGGGTTTTAATTTTGTTCATGGAGGTTTTGTTGTTGTTTCTTGTTTTTACACAGGAACAACAGCCAAGAAATACCAAATCTACATGAGAAACTACTCTTTCTTAGCACAGTAAGGCCATACGAGACTTTATTTTTATGACATTTTATACAAGCAAAGCCTTTGCATAAGCACAGTTAAGCTTTCCAAAAAAAAAAAGGTTTTTTCAATACAGTGATTTCATTGTGGGAACAGTTTTAAGCCATGTGGGACAAGGCAGTCAGTCTGCTTAACCTACACCTACCTCACCACACAGCAAACCTTTGCAGTGCAAAGTGAGCCTCAGGTACTAATGTCCAGGATCAGTCCAGGTCAGGAGCCAAAAGAAAAAGACAAAACAGAAAGCAGCAAATCGAGGAGAATTTGCTGCTTCCCAGCAAGAGTTCACCACCTGTCAGAGCAAAGCGATGCGTAAGTGCCTGCAAGTCTATGCCAATTGTTGTTGCTGTAGAAAAAAAAAAAATTATTATTAACACCCTCTGGAAGGAGGTCAAGTGTTCACTTATTTAGACTTGCTCCTGTGCCAGCGAAGGGGAAGCGTAAGCACTCTGCAGTGACGACGTGACAAGTTTGCTTTCGCCTCCATAAGGAAGGGGAAATCATGGCTAAGTAGAGGAATGTGAGTCAGCAGAAACGGGTTCTGCCCCAGGCCCTGCCATGGATCTCCTGTGTCACCTTCAACAAATTACCTGATGCCAAATTCTACCCTACTTGCTATGTGGAAAAGTCCCAAGTGAGCAAAGATTTTAAGCAAGTATTTAAGCCATATAAATAGTTTCAAGTTAAGATGACATTAATGCACAATGTAGTTTAAAATTACATGCTTAAATCTATCTCCACTTGGAAAAATCTCCACAGGCCTATGGTTAAGCACATTTTCATGTTGGAGTTGTGTGTAACAAGCCTATGTCGGAGTTGTGTGTAACAAGCCTATGTCGGAGTTGTGTGTAACAAGCCTAAGAGCGTGACTGCTTAGCCTACTGAAGTCAAAAAAGACTTACAGGATTAGATACAGCAACTAGTGAACTTTCTGCATCTCAGTATTTCTCTGTGCAAAACAGGGCAACGCCTGACGCTCTCCCAGAAGAGGAGGTAAGGCATCGGCTGTTGATAGTGTTGTAGACTAGGACTGGGAAAATGTAAATGCAACTCCCTGCCTCATCGCAGGAAGACAATACAAGGGACACAATGTTGGGGCTGCCTTTCAACTCAGATCACTGAAACGATTGCTACCAGTACCCCTTTTCTCGAGAGTTCCTGTGACTCTCTTCAGAGTGGCCGCACAGAGCTGTGCCAGCTGAGTGAGAGGACCGTGACTGCAGCCTGAGAACAAACACCCATGGCAGGAAATTTAGGTCAACCTCACAGCCAAACCCAGCGTGTCCTGGCTCCTTGTGGCCAAAATCTTTCTGGTCCTCTGAGCCTCTAGGCATAGTTTCACGATACAAGTTGTTACTTCAGGTAACAAAAATAAAAGTTGCCAAAAATGGGTTATTTGTAACATGGATCAGTTCACTGACGGGATGCCCAGCACGGTATGTCCGTGAAATGGAGTGGGAAGACAGGCTGGTCCCAGCACAGCGTGGGTACAAACAGGTGCGTAAGAAGTGGGAATTCCTCAAGCCTACAATGCTGCTGAAGGCTTCCTACCATAAAAACACACATCCAAGTCTCTCTTTAAAACAAGCACAATAATGTTTCTCATTTCCTGGGGGAGATGAATGCCACAGGGGAACACACTACAGGGTTGGAGGCATTCAGATGCAATGGCGCATCCTTATTACCAGGAGAGAATGTGAAATGATTTCTACCAGGGATTACTATAAATCTTATCTGTACTCAAATAATAGTGTATCATGTGTACAGTCTTTACCAGAATCTACAGGCAAATTAAAAAGTGCCCCACATCAATTACACTGCAATTACAGGGGAGAGAGAAAGGAAGCACCAGCAAGTATCTTCCAAACTCAAAAGGGCCAGCAGAGGCAGACTGCAGAAAATTTATCCTCATAAAGCAGTAAAAAAATATCATGATTGAAATAGGACATCATCAGAGAAGGCTCCTACCAGCTGATGTATTAAGAAGATAGGATGCTGAAGCCAAGTTTTAGGAAATGTAATGTGTACCTCATAATCACATTTTCACAGACTATATGTAGGAAGTCTGCAAAACAGTTTACAGCTCTTTCCTCCTGCCGCAGCTGCACGCGAGAAGGAACCATGCCTCCTATTTTCCCATTTGTGGCAGTGCATTAAGGATCATGGCAGAATGAGACAGACTGGGCACATAAGATGAAGACTCTAGTGGAACATACAACTCTATGAAACCCAAGATTTTCCTTTTAACTAGTCTCTGCTGTCTCCATCACCACAATGATAGCATTACAATCATATTTTTTCTAGAATGCTGCATTTAAAATACTTTTAAAATCACATGCTTAATTTCTTGTCCACAATTGCAAAATATAATAGGTTAAATTAATCTATTATATTAGTCATTAGATCTCCCAGTTCTATCTGTACTGTGGGCCACTGCCTTGCACTTCAGAAAAAGTTTTTGTCCTTGAAAATGGAGCTAGTAACTGAACAATAAATATGGATTCCTGAAAAGCTAATATTAGAGGCTCAGTATTCAAAGCAGAAGTGTTTTAAAAGGGGCATTAAATCTTGGAATCTGTAGATCAGCAATCTTGGGGCCTGCTTTAAGTCACTGCATCATTCTGCTAATAAACCAATAAATCCTAGACTCCCTGTGACAGTGGACAAAGCATGGAGTCTTTTTGGGCCTCATCTCTCCATTTCTACTTCCCTACCTGACAAAGATGTTACGGTGATAACGAGATGAAACATTACGCGATGATCAGATAGTCCGATAATAAGGAACAGGGTGTGCAAAAAAGAAAAACTCCAGTTCAGGAAACTCACTGTTTTAACAGAAATGCAAATACGTGATGGGAAGCTAGAAAGACTAATTAGCATTGCACTGACATCTACACTGGTTCTGGTCCCAGCATTAAGTCATTCAGCACTAATTCAACTATCTTTTTATCTCAAGGGACAGTTATGCCACCTGGAACTGAGCCAGTGTAGTCTCTATTTTCTCTATGGGTCCTTCACAATTAAGCCCCTGGTTGGGCCCCCAAATCCTTATTGTGATGAAAACAACAACGTGATAGGGAAGCTGGGTCCTCCTCTGACATTCGCCTTTCAAGGATGTTTAAAATCCAATATTGTACCTGAACAAGGAATATTTTCCACGTACCCTTGTCAGCTGTTCTTTGGCATCACTGTGCCACAGCTGTGATGATGTGTAAAATGCCTTCAAGCCCTTCTTTACTTGCTGTCTGGATTCAATCTTCTTTGGAATTAATAAAGACCACTTTTGAGCTCCTTATCTTTTAAAGGATTTATGATAAAAACTGTTTCCATCCACACAAACACAAGAGTATGTGAAGCCCAGGAAGAAATATTAAAGGAGTATCAGGAGAGAGAGAGCTGAAGCAGATGGCTGAGCATAAGCATTTCAATTTCTAGTTAAGACAATGAGAATTACGTTCATTGCAAACTACATGTTTTACAATTTTCTTAATATATTTCAAATATTAATACCGAGGTCTGAGTGGTGGGATGGAAAGTATGCATTAGCACAGACACAGTTATTCAAGCCGCTGAAGTTGCAGACAGGAATCTAGTGCTGTTTACAAAAGTATACAGACAAACTCCTCACCTAACTCCCATTGTACCAAGGACAGGAATTAATAGTGCTCAGGGACAACTGTTAAGCCTTTTAAGACAAAGACTATGTACCCGAGAGTTTGACAATAAAGCAGGAGAGCAGTAGATGATTCTCCAGATGGCTTTGGGGGAGATGCCTGGAGTTTTACAGTTAACTTCTAAGCACAGAATTACTATGAATTCTACTGGCAGGTGGAACATACTCATCCTTAGGTTTGTTGGCTTTCTCAGGCTCTAGATCAATCTCTCAACAAAGTACATCCATTAGCTTTGCTATTTACATTGATGAACGTACCAGAAGTATGACTTGTAAGGAAAAATACTACAATTTGGTAGTAGTATGGTCTAGAAATGGTCTAAACTAGATGAGATTCATGGTTGGTTGCTAATAGTTGCTAAAAGCCAAGATATATCTTTATTCAGAAAAGATACTCACATACAGAAAAAAGTTCATAGATAATTAATAATTACTTAAAATTAAGACTTTTTTCCCTTAAATTGGTTAAAAACATATTCTTAAAACAACCTGCATTAATACTTCAGCACAGCAGAAACAAATGAACATGCCTGCATGATGCCATATAGTAAAAATTCACAGATGAGGCTGCAAAAATAGCAAATAACCATGAAGTGCATAAACCAATGATGACTTCGTGAAATTCCACTGTCCGAGGTGAACATTTTGCTCTGCAGAAAAGGATTGCAAACTGCTGCAAAACGGGTTCAAAATCACCGCAATATATATGTCAAGAGATAAATTACTCCGACGTTTGCTGCCCTGCCCTGGTTTAAAGAGTTACATAAATCAGCAAATTTCTCACTTCCACTAAAATACTAATTAAAATAAAGCAAAAAGAACATTATCATTTTCCGTGGAAAACTTGCCCTGGCCTCAGAGAGTTGCAATATTTCACAAAGCACAGTGACAACGCATATTGGAATTCACCAAGGCAATAAAATATGGTATTACAAGCTGTTCTCAAATAGGAAAGCTATCCAGTCTTGAGAGTGCCTGCTCTCCGGTGGACATCTCTATGCATCGAGCAGTAAAATATCCTTCTACCAGTAAAGAGCCTCTTTCCCTGACTTTTCACACATTTCACAGCCCATCTTCCAAGTCTGTTAATAATTTACAGAGAACGATTATTCCTTGCAGCTCCCCTCACAGAGAACTCCTATACCATAGCACAACAGCTGACGCAGCTCAGATGGCACAGACAGACACAGAAAGGTACGTATGAAAGTGCATCCAAGCCCACACCATGGCTGAAAGCTGTCCTGGGCAACCAGCGAGCTACCACCACCAAGCTGGAAGTTGTTCTGTTGGACGTGCTGAGCTGGGACTCATTTTCCAGTTGAAGTACATTACAGGTTTGATACAAGGTCCTTCGGGTTTAAGGAAAGACACTAGTGGACTTTTGCTCAGGGTTGTGAAGGTTAGCAAGTAATAGAGAAAGGGACAGAATACCTTATGATTCCTTTGTAGTATTGAAATCTCCTCCTGCGTTAGTGATGTCCCTTACGTCACTGCCAGAACGCTCTCATCACCTTTTCCCTTCCTGACTTGCTTTACATTCTTCTCTGGTTCATCTTGGACTCTCACAATTAAGCTTATTCCTGTCTATCATCACATTCATTTGCAAAAATCTGTAAAATGTCAGAAGTCAAGGAAATGTAAAAACATGAACCCAAAGGAGAGGAAGGAAATCAATGCTGCTGTGTCAAAAGTCAACTTGCCCATTTCAAAGGGCACCCCGCTGGATTTTATACTTTGAGAGAAGCTATGGCCCTCAGCTCAGATACGTACTCAGATCTCCTGACACCTCCACTGCTGAAACAGCACAAAATCGACATTGTGGAACCTTCAGCTACAGCACTTCTACTCCAGGACTCGGGAATGTGTTGGGACCATGGCAAAGATTCCCAGTCTGCAAAAGCTCTCGGTATTTGATACAGAAAAGCTGTTTCTCTGAAATCCCTCTTTAAAGCAGGGCTCAGTACTAAACATGAAAGACGAGGAAAAAATTCAGCACAGACACATACGTGCTATATGCAAGCCACTATATTTACATCGGATCTGACCAGCCACAGAAGCTACACGTGCTGTGTATGTTCACATTATACACACTGGCTGACCAAAGCTGTGCTTTAAGTATCACCTAAGAATAACAGTTTGCAAGTCATGGGTGTGCTACAGCATCTGGCACGTATTTTAACTCATAGGAAGAAGGTGGATGATCCAACAATAAAGGGAATGTATAAAGCCTAAATTAAGTTTGAAGATATGCTACAACTACTGTTGTAAAAGCAATATCGAGTATTCCGGCAAGCTAGGAATTATACTGAAACATTACAAGAGCTAACCATACTGCTCAATACCATTAACTCAATACCATGGGCGTTTGTAAAGAGGCTCCAGAGTTCCAGTTTGCTAAAATGCTACACAGAAGAAGCAGCTCTGCTTCTACCAAGACCTCTTATTTGTGCTGTACCCATTTAACGAAGCATGAATTTTAATTTAGTCTGACACTTGGATATATTTTTAGATTTGATTTTTGCATCTTTTGTACACAACTCAATTTCCAAGCTTGGAGATGTGTTACAGGGTGCTAAGCCATGCACATTAAAAATCACGTTTTCATGTAAACCATCACATAGCACATGTAGAAAAGTTCATCTAAAGGAAAACATTACTAGCACAGAAATCTGGTCTACCTGCGGATGCAAAGATAACTTCAAGTCTAAGATCTGCCAGTTCTTTAATCTTTATTGACATAAGTATTTGCCAAAAGGTATATATTTTGATGGTAAAATTTTCAAGGTTACTTCTGCCTGTCTGCTGCATACAAGTCTGAGGTACATAAATCTTTGTGCATTACATAGAGTGTTTGGACAGTACAACTTTATTATGAAGTTATCTAGAAATGATTGAAGTACTCTTTGATCATAAATATGCAGCAGCAGCAGCAGCAGCAAAGGGTTCACTCGGAAAGTAATAAGTATCACATGGGAGACAGACTTTGGGAGAATTCATACACTATTTTCCACATTCCCTTGGTCCCTATAGAGCTTTAGAGTAAAGGGAAGACAGATGCATGGGATAGAAGGGACAATAAATACCTCTATGCTTTACAAACCCAGCCTGTCCTATGCAGCCTTTCATTTCCATGTCATTTATTTTAAGGCAAATAAAGACCTAATAAGTGACAGATAAATATGATAAAGCCAAAGCTAAATTTAACACCAAATACTGCCATTCGCTACAGCAAGATTAGAAGCAGTGCAAAGCATATGATGAATGTTGCTCATAAAATTTTTCTCATCAATATATGCTCCCAGGAGGATGCCCAAGTGACATAGTTAACTCAGTTCTGCACTACTGGACATACACATACTTAATTATTCTTTTTTTTTTTCAGCAGAGGTCACACAGAACATGATACAAGCACCAGACTGTAGTAGGTGTGATAGCAAACACAGTGCAACAGATGGCTCCTGACCCCTGGAGCCTGCAATACAATTATAAAAGAACAGAGCAAGACCGTATAGACGTTTAGGGAAGCACAGGAATGATACAGGGTAGGGTGAAAGGCATGGGACTCGACAGAACCATAAGCTACATAAGCTGTTGGTGAGCTTGGAGAGAGTTTTTAAGGTGAAGCTAGAAGGAGGATAAGGATATGACTTCGCAACATTCTCAGGAAGTTTTTTAAAAATCTAAAGAAAAGAGAAAACCAAAAAACAGCTTCTACAAATCTAAACGGTCACAATGAGATGTCAAATAAACATAGCAGTGGCTATCCCAAAGTTAGTAAGGGTAAAAACAGGTGTGGGAATTTCTTTTAGAACTGTGATTTAGCTTTTATAATTAAATGGGTTCTCAGCCAATTTCAAACTTTAGGTCCTTTAAATACCATCACACTGAATAATGTCCACTGCTTACAAACAGTTACTGAAGATGGAATTACACCAGAAAAAGTACGTTAGCTGATTTTTTCTCTTCACTTTACCGATGCTATTTAGACTTAAATAAATGTATGATATAATTTTTTTTCCTGATCAGAATTTCAGCTAGGTGCAAGACAGATCCTCTGCCCACAATTCAGAAACACTTTCAGGTGCAACACATAGTGACATATCATTTCCTCATCCATTAGAGAGTTACTCAAGTCCTCTGCTATATTACGTGCTCTCTTTGCTATCAGAGCAAACAATCGGCTTTACATCATGACACTATTAAACCAAAATATGCTGGACATGCATGTTCTATTGTTAAAGGTTTGAGATTTCTTTTTCTTACAGTAGTAAAATACTTGTAAAACCTTAGATGAAAAGCACTACAAATAGGTTCAGAATTAATCTCGGTGTGTAAGTAATAATCCAGTTTTCATTGCAATATCATAAAGATTAACGAAATGACCCAATGACTAATTTACCTAAAAGTATAGACACAAAGCATCCTTTCATCTCTGGATTGTGAAAGTCAACTCCAGTATTCATACCTTTCCTTCTTTCCTTTCCATGCCCATGCTTTGTCATCTGGATTGATACTGAGGTCCTTCAGAGCTCAGCAGCAAACTTTGAGGTTGGGGACTATTTTTGTAGAGCCAGTGTGGATTAGGGTTTGCACAATATACACTAAGCAGTGGTTTACACAGGAAATAACACATGAAGGATCCAAATTACGAAGCTCCCACTGGGAAATCTGCAACATGAATAAGACTGGAAAATCAAAGTCAATAAGCCAATTAGAAGGTCTAGAATAAATTTTCCATAGAGTTATTTTATTGTGACCGTGGCATGACACTCTCCATAGACTCTCCATCTTCTTCTTATAACATTATGCATAAGTTAGCCTCTGCACGTTCCTGATTTCCGGGCACTCAAGTAAATGACGGGTAATGAATATATTACCAGTATTATTGTTTTATATGTTATAGTGGTGACAAAAGCTGAGCACTAGTGATTAAATGTAGGAAATTAAAAGCTGCTGTCAACAGTTTCTTTCTCTCTCTAAAGGTTTTATTTCTTCACCATTCTTGCTCTTGTTGCTTTAAGCAGGAAAAATGCTGTGGTAGTGATTTCTTTATTAGAAGTGTCAGTAGGGTCTGCCAAACTTTAATCAGCTTGCTTGGCTGTTAGACCAGACTGGCATAAACTTTCTTTATGAAACAAATGCCTGCCTTCTTGAGCTTACTATTAAAACACTGCAAATATCCCCAATATGTTGAATGCAGCACTATTTAACTATCAGTTTGAATCTAAAATATGTTAATCCCCAGAGATGGAGAACTACTGCTGTCAAAGATTTCGGCCAGTGCTGGTGACCTTCACAATTCAAACCCTCTTCTTGCTCAATTCTAAAATAATTGTGGGCAAGATTTCCCCCCAAGCCCTTCTATGTTTATATATTTAAAGCTTCTATGTCCACTAATTCAAAACCAACTGTAGGTAATCTGCCAAGCAGCGACCTTAGAGAAAGCTGTCACTTCACAACTTTGAAGCTGACTGATCCGCTTTCTTACTGTGATCCCAGAGGTATTAATTCCTCAGTGAGAAAGTCTGCCACAATAGTCTGGTCTAAGACATGACAGATTTATCTCCTACTGGTCACTCTGGAACCAGATAAGAAATAGGGAGAAAACTTTCTTCTCTTTGTCTGTTCTGTATCACCACCGCTGAACAGCAGTGGAAGGAGAAACTGGAGAAAACATGGAAAAAAAGACAGAAAGATTTCAATTCCATTTCGTCAAGGTTGTTAAAGAAACTAATGATATACGTGCCTGACTGGGGACACTGTGACTCAACTTTTTATTCCCCGCACCGCAGAAGATAGTATTCAAGCACTTCTGAAAATCAGATCTCAGTTCAGTTTCTCATTTGGAAAATTCAAATTTGATGCAACCAAAATCACGATTTATCTTGTAATTAACAAGACAAAGATATTCTAAGATCCTACATTATTATAGTGCTCCAAGGCTGCCCGTCCAAACGGCACTAGTCTCAGCAGCAGTCCAATCCAAAGCATGGGTAAGTCTAGGGGAGCCTACTGACTTAGCTGGTATTTTATCCAGATTGTTCTGTAAATTAATCTTATCCTATTAAGCAATGGATGTCCGATGACTTACTCTAGCTAAAGATCCTTACCGGTATCTCTTGACATAAAATCCTCGTAGCCATGATCCCATAGCTTGCATTTCATACTTTTTCTTTTTTCAATTTGTCCCCATCTTAACTTGAAACATGCTCTTAAATTCACCCCTGCAATGCATTAATTTTAAATAAATATTTCAAGAAAATACCATTGCTGAATGTCAAGCAAGTGTTCAAGCACTACTGATGCCCGTAAGATTTAAGACTAGACTTAAACACCTCAGTGAATCAGGAGCTAGGGAAGGGATGTAATGTGTGCTGTAGGTCAGCCTTCTAGAAGTAGGTTGCCAAGATGTGAAGATAGCAGTATAGTAATTATGCAAAATCAACACTCCAAAAACTTCTTGTGGAACAAAATAAGGTCTCTGCTGGCTAACCATACCAGACTGTGATGCTCTGTGAAGGACATGCATTCACTTTTCTTTCTTTAACTTTACCAGTTTTAGCTATTGCTCACAAGATGAATTTTAGTTACACTGACTGATCCCCCACCTCCTCGTGTGTTGCAGCAAGAGCGATCAGGAGGGGACTAAGTATGTGCGCACTAATGAAATGCAGCTAAATAAACGGTGCCAACGCTAACTGAAGTTACTATGTTAGAATGTTTTTCTATCCAAAGACGCATAAAATATTTTAAAAAATAATAACAACAGAAGCCCCAACAGCTTGTGGGTCTTTCAATTGCTTTAAAAACAAACAACAGGGGCAGAGAGAAAGAAGTTGCGAATTTTACCATATAAACTTTATTGTTTGACTGGGTTCTCTGAGGTCAAGCTAAAAGAAGGAAACCAGCCTTGGTATATTCTTCCTAGCTACTCATTTCCTGCAAGACACTAAGGAGGAATCATGACAAATGATGACTCTGCACTACCCGTTTGGCCCAGTTTTACAGCAGAGATCAGAAAATTTATTGGATTTTGCCTGAGGAAGAGACAGCATGTAATAACCCTTGTCTAGAAAGGATAAATAACATGCTGAGTAGAGGTAGAAAAGCACCTTATCTGTTAATTGTAAGGAAAACTGTAAAACCAGTATGGATATAACAGACCAGTCAAAGCAAGTTTCAAACTTCTGTTCAGGTGCAAGCAATGAAACGGTGCCCATCGCCAAGGAAGAGGTCACTCCTGCCATCTTCCATGCCGACAGCGCACTGCTGGTCAGTCTCCTCTCCCACATTTTCACTGTGTGGCTGTTTTGTGTAACAACTTTTCTCTGTTGTCTGCAGCGGTAGCAGAGCACTGGGTTACATGCTTCTTTGTACTGAGGTTTCGCAGAGAATTACTTCTTGTTGCAGGCCGGGGAGGGGTGGGGGAGAAGGAAAAAAAAAAGAAGAATCTCAATTCTTATCAAATCTTACTCTCTCTGTTCAAGGCAATGAAAGCAGTAACATGTCCCTACCTCCACTGTTTCCTCCTCTTTCACTCTCTCCCAAAAGAACCCCCCAAGCTCCAATGCAGCTGGATAACTGCGTTCCAAAACCCTCAAATTCAAGAGCACCGCTTTTCTCCATGGCTTGAGACTCCATTTAGCAATTTTCCACAGCAGAGAAGTAGTTTAGTTCCTTCCGTGCAACTCCGCTAGCCCTAAGGCAAAGGAACTGCTATTGGTGGCCCCCAGAAAAAGGTCTGAGAGTGAATTTATTGCCCAGGGGATAGATAGCATCACATTAAGTCACAACCTGCTTTTCATACTGTGTTACAAATTGACATTTTATTGTGGGTCGTTCAGCACTAAGCTCCCTAAACCAGGGGAAAAAACCAGGAAACAGGAAAAACCACAAAGAATATACCAGAGCCATTAAAGAGCTTCCAATGCATAGAGGAACGTGACAACATAAGTGCCTACATCAGCAGCACATCTGCATTAAGACCTTGCAAAAGCTCCTGCAATTTTGGACAGGCAGAAAATGAGCACAAAGCTCCCAGTGAGATGATGTACACTGAATTAATTCATTAAATGTTGTTTCTGTGAGCAAAAAAATGTTAAAATGTTTTAATCTAACACATCTAATACAGTTAATTACCTGACAAGGAATTTAGATACTGCCCCAAGAGAAGTGGAAATAAAATGTCCTAAATAAAACATGACTATAAATGTGGTGGAAACCACAACTTTTCTTACATATAAAAGATGCTTCCTTCATTAGGATTCATCTAAGAGAAGAGAGAAATTGTAGAAATTCTAAATTAAACACTGGAGGCTATTCACACTGTCCTTTAAATAAAATCAAACACCCAGTCAGAGCTTTGGCAAACAAATTAATGTTACAAATGAACACAGCAAAGTATTTTTTTAAGAGCTCTGTCTCTTGATCTACACAGAAGAAGGTGTTTTGGTTGGGTTTTGGGGGGAAGGGGGCAACTTTTTCCTGTTCCAGAATCACAATTTTAAAAAAATTTAGATTATCTGAGGTTTTCCTGGGATTTTTAAGAGTACACTCCATTTGAATCTGCCCCACATGCACTAACACTTAACATTTAAATTTAGTAAAAAGTGGCTGTATGATTAAAGTCACATAAGAAGCTGAATGCATAAACATTTTTTCAGGTGCATGCTAGATGCAGTTTCCATTTTCAAATTAGGCTAACCACAAAAATCAAAGCAACTGGAGATCAAATCATTGATCCAAAGACTTTATGTGCACCAAAACTGAACAGCCATTAATATAGTCACAGTGATGATTAAGTAAAGAAAACATTTTAACTAGCCTGTTTTGCCAGTCATTCTGGGATGTAAAGATGACCAAGGATAAACCCAATTGATTTAACAATAGCACTAATTATTCTTTTTGAAATGGAAAATTCCTGCATACACAGTAGTCTTCAAAATTAAATGTCTTAATACCTACTAGCTGTGAGGTGGCACAAAATAATTCCTTTGACCCAGCCGATGTTATTAAAATAATTACACATCTAGTTTCTATTAAAGGGAGTTAGGGAAGAATAAACAGATTCAATATAAATACCCTAACAAATAAAAAGGTATTAAAAAGGTAGGTGTACTTTTTCAGCCTCTGGGAAATAATGGGTTACTTTCTGAAGTGTTGCTTGCAAAAGTTGGCCCCTAAGTTTGAGCCATGACTTGATGACAGTCCGTTACAGTGTTAAAGAAATACAGAATAGGATCCATGACAGACAAAAATGCTTGTTACCAAATTATCCGAGCAAATGAAGAAACTCAGGGAATCATCTGTTGGTTTGACTCCAGGGAACAAAAATAACAGGCAAGGCAAACCAGTCCATTAGTTAGATTTCCCACACAGAACATGACAAGAAAAATGCTGCACTGGCTGCTGAGACGCATTAACAGTTATGAAAACCATCTGTATTTTTCATAGTGCCAGCACCTGTATGATAAAATGTCCTCTCTCTCATTTCAAGTTTGCTACATTTCATAAACCAAAATTCAACAATGTCATTTTTTTTTAAATTCATATTTCATTATGTTGCAAGCCCATCTTTCATTTATTTACCTAAATTAAGATTGCCTTTAATTAAACACTCTCTGCAGATAATAAGCACTAACCATTTTTGTCAGGTAATATTTTCCCTTTGTTTCAGAACCTTTCCATCTTCTCAGTTGTTTAGTGACAGGGGAATTTCAAGGCAGACAGCAATACTGAACTGAATATATTTTTGCATTTATTGTGTGTGTTTTGTCTTTTGCGTCTTCCCAAAATGATGTATTTGCTCAGCAACGGCCTAAAGGTAGCAAGAGGGCAAGGCCTTTTTTGATTTTTTTTTTTTTTAACAATACCTCAAAAATACTTTAATATAGAAATCTTGTTGTGGTAGTTACATCTTTGGCAAGACTCCATCACAAAGTAACACGATGCAGTCTCACAGTTCTTGTTCAAGCAGATTCACAATCAAACCCAAAGAGAAAAGACAACAAAGTCTTTCATACTTTATACTTAACAGCCTCCTGTGTGTGTTCAATAAATGAGGACTCCGAAGTCTGCAAGGTACTATCCATGTCAATAGTAGGAGGACTTGTCTGCATAAACCTCTCAACCATCCTCCTCTCTGAATTCTGCTTCTCTTTTTTCCCCTTGGTCTGCTAAATGTATAGACATCTTTGGCTCTATTTATAGAACATATAGCAACAGATCCACACAGGTAAAAAATAAAAGAAACTAGCATTGTCCACTATGAGCTCCGGGGGACTCAATAAACTCTCCTAATCATACGCAACAAGAACAGCCAGATGGTTCTGTTCTTCTCTAACCTGTTTTTCCCAGAGCACTAATCTTAGAGGCAAATTGTCTGTGCATTTATCCGTCAGCCCCATCCCAACAGTGTCAGCGTCAATTCAGCACGAGATGTTGCCCACTTGTTTTGCTTGTAATGAGGGAACATGGGAAAGAGCTGGGGATTCCGGAAGGAGCAAGATGTTGGGAATATATAATACTAGCAGCACTGCAGAAGGGCATGAGGATGAAAAAAACCCATAGGACACACATCCATAACAAACCAGGTTTCTGAAGTTCTGCTGCTTACAGAAGGACCAGTTTACTTTTCAGAGGGAGAGTAATCTCATTCTACGGGATGCGATTGAGATGGAAAAAGTCAAATTAGTGATTTGTCAATCCCAGAACCCACATTAACATGCATTTTTCCTAATATCAAGCAAAACATGCTATTTGGATGTCATTAATATACTACTTCTATATTCACCTGGGAGCAAAAAGTTATAAAGTTCATTCTTTCCTGCTGTCCATTTCTCATTTAACCAGTATTTCCCGCCCCCACCCAGTAAGGCTTTATCAGCTATACTTTCCTGTTCTCCAAATGACTGAAAAATAGCACTGAACCAAATCTACTAGCTATCAACAAAAACAAGTTTGCTATTGCATTTTGGGGAATACTTTCCATGTAGTTCTCT
>NW_010535673.1:64343-76038 GCF_000687285.1 Phaethon lepturus
CTCTTTCCTTCCTAAGGCAAGTGTTTGGGAAAGCTTATTTTATAGGTTTCTTTGCCAGTCAGACATCTTAATCACATGGAACGTCTCAATTTCTGCTGGATCTTCTTTTACTTAGTTTTTATGAGCCTCTAAAAGAATTTGAATGTTACCTTGTAAAACAAGAATTCCTTATTGCCAGGATGGGTATTATACTTTCTGGCTCATGCATTCTGGTAGAAATCTGACAAAGGCACAGACAATATATGTCAAGATTTATTCCAGTAACCCATTAGAAGCGGTACAGAGAATTTCCTTTTAATCTTATATCCAAACTATTTTGCAAAGTATTTGTGCAAAATGCTTTATCATTCAACTTGGCATGTTGACATCCGCACAGTATTTTAACCAGAACAACTTTTGATCTGGGCCTTTCAACGTAAGATTGAAAATATTTTGTATTCCCACCCCTTTCAGTATGCTTAGTCTCCACGGAGAATAGAGGACTAGCACTTCTTTCCTCTTTTTTCTTTTTTTTTTTTTTTTTAAATTAACACCGTGGCCATACGCCACTTGAGTGCAAATGCAGTGAAATTTTCATGGGCTTTCCACTCCATTTCAGTAGGATTATAGGTCAGTGAACCTTGAACAGGAAAAGCTAAATACGGTGCCTCCCGATAGACTATAAAATCAAAGTTAATGTGTCTATGGAAAAGACTCAGCGAAAAACAATACTTACATACAGGACTGTTAGACTTGCTACAGAATGATACCCACTGTATCGCTAATATTTGTTTTTTTATAAGCCTTCCATCCAAGGTTTTCAAAAGCTTTTATATACACTAAGCATGTCATGCTTAATATTATCACCTCACCCTTAGGAGCTAGACAGTATTATTGTCCCCACTCTTATATGTGATAAAACTAAGTCATGAACGTATCATCACTTGTCTAAGGTCACACCGAGTGTGATGCTGCTAACTTCCAGCTGCTGCTGGCAGGGCCATACCCACTGACTCGCTGTGTTCTCTGTACCCTCGCTACTCACTGCGGCTCCTCCCCTCCTCCAGGCACTCACAGGGGATTTTCAATAAGCTATTTTGGGGAACTAAAAAAATATTTCTGTAATGTTTGTTTCTGACAGCTTAGATGCCTGAACCAGCTCCCTGTAAGGTCAGGCCACAAAGGACAAGCAGGAGGGGAAGGACGGTGCCCCCCCTTCAGCAGGCAGAGCCGCTGGCTCGGCTGAATGGTGACACCGCATCCTCACGGCAGAGCCAAGCTCGGCGCCCGGGGCCCAGCCCCTTTCCTCTACCCTCGGAGCTAATAAATCTTGTTCTACAACCCACGGCGCTACTCCTATCCACCTGACCAGCCACTTTATTTCCTAAACATTCTGGGTTTCCTCAGAAATTATTATTTAGCGACTTACACATTCATCCACGCTAGCCAGCCCCGAATGATCACTGCTATTCTTTGGATGAGAGTAGCACCTACACATTATAAGTCATCTGTGCCTTGAAGAGCTCACAATTTTAATATGGCAGACGAAGAATAGGAAGATTATGATACACCACCCCTGCCTCCTTAAAAATCTGCAGCTGAGGCACGTAATTTCTTAACTAACTTAAGGTCTAAATAAGTTGTGGACACTGTGTGACCTGTATCATGCACAAGCACGTTAAGTTACCTATGTTATGAATACAGCAACACTTTTATCTGGTGACTGAATATACACAAGGAAAATAACCCAGCTCAGTCAATACCCTTTTTTTCCATTACAAATAATTATGTTCAGCGAACTCTCTGACAACAGTATATATAAGGACTTAATTTTCCTTTAAAACAGCCTGCCTTCTCTGACTGGGGCAATGGGAACAGCATATGACACTGACTGCTGTCCCAAAATGCCTCACAAGACTCAACAGTTGCTGCGGGCCAGCAGTCTTTCGTTATCATCTGGAATTCTTCTTTCTCTTGTCTTCTTTCCAAAAAACAACAAAAGACAACATGAAAGAGTAAAAGCTAACGCTCTTGGCTCGATACCTTTTGTGAAATGAACCAAGGAAAGTTTGGAATTAAAAGCACATTTTTCTATCAGGGAAAGACCCTGACACCAAAACATGTTCCTCCTCTCTGCCCTTTTTAACATATTAATTGGGGTTGTACTCTCAAGTGCTTGCAGAAATGCACAGAGGAAAAGCTATTGACTATGTGATTTTGAAGAGGGATGAGGTGATAGCGTTTTGCTTTGTATACTGTATGTGAATCAACCGAGAATCTATATGGAAAAAGCAATGGGGCTGATCAATCTTTATTCCTAGACAATCAAGCAAAGCTGCATCTTCAAGTCCCTTTAGTGACAGCTCATAAAACGACGGTATCGATCACAATGTCTAAATTTGTAGTTTTGACAATAAAAGCAATTTGTTTAGGGAGGGAAATAGTTATATGAGGTGAATGCATGTGGTTTATTAACTTTCAAAAATAATTCTTCTGAGCAATAATGTGAAAGGCTAGACAGAACTTTTTAACCTTGAAGATTTGACTTCCATTTTCCCTACTGAGACATCTTCCTCTTGAGAAAATCTGTATTTTACATTTTGGAGTCAAAGAGAGATATCAAGGTGTGCCTCCATGCCACAGCTAGTATTTGTATGCTCCTCGAAGTGAACACTGTTACATTCGTCACAGTTCAGGTGGAACTGGGGGGGTTCAGGCAATATTAATATTATGGAGGTGGAAGGAAGAAGCTTCCTTGCCTCAGAGGAACGGGCAGTTACCCCTGCTCGTCCTAACGCTTTGGCCCGTTCAGCTAAGGCCAGTGGCTGTCCCTGAAGCAATGTGTTTTGACTCAGCCTGTATCTTTTCACAGCTGGATTATACTGAACCACGTTCTACCAGCTCTCAGCTTTCAGTGTGCTACAAGGAGACAGATATTTATAAATAAGTCTAATTCAGGGAAAAATGAAGATAAGATAAATAGGGCAGCTGCAGAGTACTGAAGATGTTATTCAGATCAGGATGCAGCTGTAGCTCCTTGTTAAGCAGCCAGGTAGATTCAGTCCTTGGAACTGGGAGCATTAGACCACAGCACTCATGTTCTCATATAGTGGAGAATATAGCCCAGCTCTAGCGGAGAACACGGCCCTCCAAACAAACCTGTACTGGCACTGAACAGGAGAGCCAAGAGCAACGGAAATGTCTCCCTTGCATTCCAGTGAAAGGGAATTTTTACATCTGGCTTCCAGAGCCATGGTTTTTACCTTTTTCCCAATTCCACAACCTGAACAGAGAATCTCACTGCCCAGGATCACAGGCCTGCGGTCACAGGTCGCCGCTAAGGGAGCGCTCCACGGAAGAGGGCCGACAGCTTGCTGTGTCTGTGCGGAGCCGGCCATGACAAGGGGGTCTCTGGACCCGCTGTACACCACACCGTGGCAGCTCCGAGGGCACACGCCTCCCTGAGCTCCCACAGGAGGCTGGTGGTTGCTTCAGTGACTGTGCATCTACCCAGCTCCTTGTCTCCCACCTTCCCAGCTGTGCTGGGGAAAGATAACGTGACTGCAGGGTTCCCCAGGACTATTTGCATCCCAGCAGAGATTACGTGGCTCAGGAAGGGCTCCTGGTGATAAAAAGCCTAGAAGATTTGGGAGCACTTAAAACACAACTGTAATTACTATTATTCTAGGTCATTGGCTACGCTCACTCAAATGCAAAAGCTATACTGCAGTTTCTACCCGAGAGCCCAGCTACAGATTTCTAGCTTACATCCTTAACGTTTTGGGTTGGCTTGTCCTGCACTTTAGGCTGGGAATTCCCACTTCCTTCTTTTAGGATACATCGAAGTGGAACCTTTACTGAACTCCAAATCCAACCGACCTTATTTTTGACAAAAGGCCCTTTCAACATTACAACACTCTATCAATTGCTATGCACTTAAGCCAGGTCTGCATTACAGAGGCAAGATTTTCTGGAAATTACATAATCATGAAAAAGAAGCAGCTCCATGATGACGGAGCAAGTAAAAGCTAGTTTCCTACAGAGCTCTGTCTCACAGTTGATCGACCCTCATGACCAAGAAAGTGCAAGCTCCTATTGAAGATTTTTCCATAATTGGCTATTGATAAGAATTCAGCCACCTGGGGACTCTCTAATGTCTTCTTCCTCTACTGGAAATATTTTTTTTCATTAAACATATAAGAAAACAATCACCTTCGAGTCAGCTATGCTGCTGTCAAATTTAAAAAACATATGCACATGCAGCTTGGTAACATAAGCCTCATTTCCTCAGAAAACCTGGCTAAAAATCCCTTTTTTCCCCCAAAGAAAAAACAATGAAATTCAGGAAAAATTGACCTAGCTACAGTTCCTTGCTTTACTTACTTCACTAAAAATGACAAATGTATTCTTGCGTTAGCACACGTATAGAGCTGCTAGCTGTATTTATGACATAAATAAGCATAAATTCTTCACTTTCAAGAAAACATCATATACCTATTATTAGCGATGATATGCACAGCATGCTAAGGTACTTGAATATATGTATTTGCCTGTTGACATCTCTCTAAAATAGGAGGAATATTAAACGTTAAAAATAGAAAGCATGATTATTGTTGATGTATAAACAAAAAAGAAAGTAATATCCAGAGCGCAGAAACAGGATGCAAATTAAGACCTAATGTAGCTACAGAAAAAAATCTCGTATTTTAGGAGAAAAAAATGCTAGAAAAATTAACTTGACATCTTTATGCACACCGAGATGCAGTTACCACAGCACAAATTTAAGGTGAATTTAATCTACAATATATTGAAATTGCAATCACCTAATAATGCATACATACAAGTAACAGTCTGAATTATTTATTAGTCATAGAAATAATTCTTAAGGCTTGATATGTAGCTGTACTAATTTATTTTTAAATTTCTACCGAGTCCTTTGGGGGGAAAAAAGCAGCAGAAGTTGTGTGCACCATGTCACATATTTCTTTAAAAGTTACTGAAGTTTTCAAAATCCTCACACCTCTAGGCTCAAGTTTTGTTGAAGACAGTGTGAATTCAAGCTGCTTATGGTCAGTGCCTTCAGATCTACTTCATATCTCTCAGAGCAAGTCTTTGCAATGACACTCACTTCTACTATAACAAAAAAGATACAGATTCTTACGTACCTACAATAATATTAAATCCTTCCCAAGTAGTATACTATACACAGAAATGAAAAGCATTATTGTCTTAATTCTTTTTTCTAGGTCTACACCACATGAAAGACCTCCCTCCACACCCTTTTTCTCCAGTAACATCTTCTTCTGAAGTACCAGCACCTTTTAACAGGGCACATGACTCTGTTAGCTTTAATGTCTGAGTTTTGTGACAATTAAGGAAGAAACATTCAGCAGAATAAATTAAAATTTGACATAGTAGACTGTTTGAAGTGTCCTTTAATCTTCTGGATGATTTCAAAAGTTCTGCTAGTTATTTCATTTAGAGATCAGACCAAAGCAACTCTCTCCTCCCCCTCCTCCTTTTCCTCTTGTAAAATAACTGTGACAGCCTGGAGAAATATTGTCTATCTTGGTTTCAGCCACTGCCCTGAAGGTGTAAAGCTATAGATGAGTTCAATACAGCTTGTTTCATTCCTAATTTCAGAAGGCGTGTAGAGCTTCTTGTTCCCCTGGCTTAGCAGACAAATTGACTTTCTAATTTTAGACCAGGAGAGTTCTGCACACTCACAGACCAAAAATGCTACTTTTCTGATGGATTTAAGTACAGATTTTTGCTTGTTAAAACCATAGCATCCAAGTGACTTAGAACTCGCCATGAAAAACAGTATTTAGGTATGTCACCCCACAGCCAGATGTTTAAACAACGATCTTCGGATTGCTAGTTCTTTGGGAACAACTGTTTAAAATACGCTCTGGTTAACCTCCCCTCGGGCACGGCACGGCACACCGCAGCTGGTAATTGCCCCGATTTCCGAGGAAGACAGCAGGCAGGTCTTACCAGCCTGTCTGCTTTCACTGGCAGGTTAGTGCCTCCCAGCTTGGCCGTGGGGCTCACGCATGCTGCGGCACCCCACCCGGCACGCGCCCACGTCCGCACTGGCTCTCCCCCGTGACAGCAGGAAAGCAGCGGCCCCTTCCTCCCCGCCGCCCGGTTTCCCTCCGGCGGCCTGCTGGCCATGCCCGCTCAGGGCCCAGCACGCGTCTGCCCCGACAACGGCCCACCTGCGAGCCAGCTCCGCGGCAAACTCCGGTGACTACCGGGAGAACCACACAAAGGCCCAAACACACACGATGCTGCTCTGCTCCCAGGCGAGTGAGCGGCCACATCCCAGCCTTCGCTCCCAGGAATCCCTCTCTCTGGCACCTCAGCCAGAAGGAGAACTCCCAAAGAGTGGGGAAGGCAGATCACCCAGAGCGCCAGTGCCACAGAACGAGGCAACCTGACCACGCACCACAGTACTAACATCCAGCGGTAAGGTATTTCAATTGGTACTACCAGAATTTTTAGCAGGATTTACAGGCTAATCTAACTGGCAATATAGGAAAACAAATGCATTTATTAAAACTACAGTAAAAGAATGCTAGTGCTGCAAATGAAGCAATGTAATTTATCCCTTCCTTGTGTTTGCATTGTAAGGATCTTCATAATGCCCATACTGCTTTCTCTCTTAGGCTCCATCTAAATACTTGCTTTCCTTACTCTGCCCCTAGCACAAGTCTTCCTTCTCCACTTTCAAAAGTTCCACTTGTGGTATATTTTTGTAATGGAAAAATAAACACTCAATCTCGCCAACGAAAGAGAGATGAGAGCATCACCTTTCACCGCCGCTGGCCAGCAGACCTATACAGACAAGACTCTGCTTGCCAGCGAAGAATTCCCCGCTCTTTTCACCTGGCTGGTAATTGTGCATTCTTTTAAAACTTAATTCTTCCATAATGTCTGTGTTTCTGAAGAGAGCATCTGGATTACCATTTAGCAGTTCATGAGGACTTTCTCAATGTGTTTACAAGTGATTACAGTTGTAGAGTAAAATCTTTATTTGTGGTCTATGCAAGAGGCAGAAGAAGCGTTTCTTTTCATAAACAAGATTAATCCCTTAAACCCCTGAACGGAAGATATTTTGCTAGAGTTATATAAGCATAACGAGAGTGCCAAAACTAGAAACCTGAAGTGCAAAAATACTGCTTTTACAAGACAACTGCTGACTCCCACTGTCTCAAAGGCTCGATTGGAAGGCTACATTTCTGAAACTGTGCATTTATCCCCATGCGCTAGAGCCAGCTAAATCCGTGATGATTTGCTGCTTACAGCCATTGCAAACAAGATATACTTTCATGTCATTTATGAGAACAAAGTCTTGATTATTGAATAAATAGTAATTTTTCATCAAGACGTCATAATTCTCTTTGAGACTCTTAAGGACTAAGTCAGGGGTTGATCTCACTATAGTATAGAAAACAAATGTACCATACACCCACAACACCTCTCTTCCACAGAGTTCTTGGTATTGAATGTGAATAAAATCAAACCCGATTCAATCTATTAGAACTGAAAAAGAATTGCAATATAGACAGCATGTATGCACTGAGTGCGTACGTGTATCTCCAACACAAAATAAAGGTATCGGTGAGAGGATGGGAATATATTACTTGTGGGTTTGATAGCTACAAATATAATTCAAAATTATTTGTTGCACAGTCCTCCATTCAGTAGCCGATAACCTTGCCAAAAATGAAGCTACTCAGATATAAATTTTCATGTGTGTCTAGTTTTAAACTTCTGGGGAAAACAAAGTTAGCATTGCAGCCATTTAGCCTGTGTAGTAGAGTTTAAGAGAACAGCGTTGCCTGTTCACATTAAAACATGTTTAGAAACGGAAATAACCATTTCAAAAACAGAAGAACATTCCAATTTTCTTATGCTTTCAGGTGAGGACTCAAAAAATGGCAAGGGTTTGGATATTTGGTTAAACTTTGGATTTTGCATCCAAAATGCAAACCTGCTCTTTGTTTTCCCTATAAAAATCTGCCACATAGTTCCAAACTGTAAGTTCAGGGGAGCTGTCAGAGTTGTCAGAGTTTGTCTGCCAAATTCTTCTCTGCCCATAATCCTATGGAAAAAGTACCATGTGTTCATGTAAGTAAAACTGTTTTTAATGAATATGCATAAAAACTTAATTCTAAGATGTTCTAATTTCTGAAACTTTTGAAAGCTTCTCTGTTATGGATGTTGACAAATGCATAATATATGTACAACATATATAACACATTGTACATACATTCTATTCGCTAATTCTGTTATAATCTTAATGTTTTAATATATTCTTCTTTTGTTCTCTTCTATGCCTTTTGCTTTCCTCGCCTTCACTAATTCACACAAAGATCTCCATGTGTCTGTAAGAAAATTAATTGCTTCAACAATTAACAGGAAAGTGCATCTCAGAGGAAATACTTCATAATTGATCTGTTTCCATGTACAATATTTGCCACTTAGGAATACGTTAATTGGATTTAAAATTATTAAAGCTAATTATTTTCTTTCTAGCATAAGATTAAATATAAGGTTCAAATAAACTGAAAACTATGGAGTCCCACTCAGCACTTTACATTCTTCTGAACTCACAGCGATCTGCCATGTACGATACCATACAGTCCTGTTTCCTAAAATGCTGCTTGTTCTGTGACCAGGGCTTGCTGAATGAGCACGTGGCACTGTGTCGCAGTCAAGTTGGCCCATTTATCTCCACGTGGCACTACTCTGTGCCACACAGACACATATTTCTTGGTCTCTTGGTATGACAGCCTTCATCTTTAATACGAGATAAGAGCACATCTGTACTTGCCAATGCTACTATAAACAAAATTATGGAGACTTTGGTGCATTAAAGTATAGCTGAAATAGGAATTATATAAATATCAGAAACAGATGCTTTGGGATTGATTTTACAGTTGATTTAGAAAGTGTAAGACATAGAAGATGAAAGTAATATAGTCCAACTTTTGGCAGTATAAATTGAGTAGCTATCCTGTTCCACAGTCCCCATGCTGAAGTTCACAAAACTAGGATTTAGGAAAGCTTGCAGTAAATAAAGACTTTAAACAAAGATAGTATCTTGCCAACATCAAAGGTATTCTACAAGTATTTCAGCTAAACCTGAGGAAAAGGCAGACATGCATTCTTGCAACATGACAGAAAAAAAAACTGTCAAGAAAAGATGGAGACAGTAGTCATCCATTCTGCTAATGGCACATTTGAAGATTAGCTTCAGGTAATCTCTGAGACTAAGAATAATATTAACACATTTACGTAAGTGCAGGCAATCCCTCTACTACCACCCTGACAATGAATTTCAATCACAGAGTCATCACGGCCAACTGATCCCTACATCTTCTTTGTATCCTCAACAGGAGTGCAGAATGGGTGCTAGGCAGGCTCTTTATCAGATGGTTGCATTCGCTAGTGGATTGTGGCTTTGCATCATGACCAGAGTAGGCTGGTCTTGTATCAAAGGTAAAACAGCAGGATTGTCAGTTACTCAAATTTTAAAGTGTACCTAATATGAAATCATATTTATACTTGCATGGAAAAGCTCTCAGTGTTCCTGAGTAACAAATGGAAACGTATCCTGTAATGATTCCTTACTTTTCCAAAGAATCATGCAACAAGCCAGTCTTCCTGGCTCCCTTACTTGCCATAGAAAATATAGCCTGGTTCCCCACTCCTACACACTCTAAAATGTAGTTTTGTCTAACTTCTTATGTAACATATTTTCTATGCATTCCTGTGTTCAATTTTGTGTTAAAATATCACACATAAAACACATGGTTCATGAACTTACACAATGAGGATGGATTTCAAATTGAAAGATTCAGACTTTAACAGAGGTGTAAACTGAAAGTGTACTGAACATCAAAACCAGTTCTATGTGACACTAAAAGTTTATACCCCAGACTACACCTTAGGCTTACACTGCAGAAGATGGAGTGTGTTGGTAGAGGTGGAAATACTGCTTGTTGTTGCAGATTACCATGCAGGGGGAGGAATGAATCACATTGCACGCTCCTTTCACATAATCCAAAATATCTCGTGATCGCACAGACAGCTTTGCCTATGGGATCTCACACCTCAGTTTTCTGTCCTGCTGCTGATTTTTACATATGTGCCTGTATGGTGGAATCAACATCCACAAAGACAAGGCATCCTATTGTCCTAACAAAGCCTGATTTCTTCTATCAGTATAGAAGTTAGAAACACTCAAAAAGAGGTCTAAGACACACTACCAGTTCCAGAGAACTCTACATAAACTGCTGGGGGTTGGGGTTTCCTCAGTAGAAAAAAGAATGCCAACCTTTGGTGTAAGGTGACTCACAAGGGACAAACTGACACATGAGGAGGTCTCTGTTTAACTCCTGCTCTGTCACACTTCCCACATGACCTGAGGCAAGTTACTACGGCTTGTGCAGTTACAGTGGGTCATAAAACAACGCCCCACTGACCTCTGCATTGTCTTAGTGATTAGCTCAGTGCAGCTCCCTGCTCAGTGTATCAACATATATGGAGCTCATCCTAAGCCTAGCTATGTAATCCCATTTCATTGCATGTACATAAACAGTAAAAGGTGATGTCATGTATTAGTGTCAGAACTGTCCCTAAAGTTTAGCCTATGTCCTCTCTGCACCCCTATCAAGCCAGAGCAGCAGCCCTATATTACCCTATAGAAGTGGTTAAAAGGCCAAGAGGTGACCAAGGTGAAATAATTAGCGGATGAGTTGTATCTGCATCATCAATTCATATAAACAACCCACAGATCTTTAATATTGCATTCCTAGCTTGGTAGGGTCATCAAGAAATCTAAACATTAAGAGTCGAAGCCATAAAATAACTCAAATGCCCAGTGAACTTCAGTCTTGTACCTCCAGCATATGGATGTAGCATATGGATGCTAGATTGTATTATGTAATCCTGTTAACCTTCTGATTCACACTTTGCTCTATGTTGACTTATATGTGATAGCTAGATTTGATGACTCTTTTCATCCCCAAAATGGGAATCCCCACGCCTCAACAGCAACAGGCATATTTTCAGGCTCCGCTGATATTTTAAGTCATCCACCCACTTTCCAACTCTCTCAGTAATTAGTATTACTTCTTACAAGATTTCCTCCAAGGAAAAGAAAATCAACAGCACTATTAGAGATACTGTCACAAGACACACTTTTGCATTTAATATTATATTTTCAATAGACAGGAGATTACTTGTTGTCTCTTTTGCAATGGGTAGCACACTGTTTTTATCCCACTAGAATTGTTACTTTGAGCCTTGGAGCTACTAAAGGTTTAAGGACTACAGTGCTAAGTACCACAACGACAGAGCAAGCATGATTATGATGAAGAATCCTTAAGGTTCTTAAGGGAAATCATTCATCCTCAAGTTTAAAATTATATTTATCACACCGGATAATACCAGTGTAAAAATAAAGACACTAAACATGCCTGAGGTTATCCACACTGTTGGAAATGTCCTTTAGGCTACCTTCAACACCATACAGAAAGAAGGGCATCTTCTCTACCAAGAAAGTGGCAGAAATACCCAGAGAACACCTGCATATCACCCAGGGAGAAAGAGGTAAGAGAGGACCAGAAACCAGCGTATCTGTGAGTGATCTGCCCTCTCTGTCACTGACTTCTGTCAGCAAATTACTTAGGCTTAGACTCTT
>NW_010535673.1:76069-83244 GCF_000687285.1 Phaethon lepturus
CCAGTTCTGTATGCCAAGAACTCTCAATGAAAGGGGGATTAAACACCTAACTATTTATTGTTTGTAGATTTTACAGAGGCAGATAATTTAATCTGAGCAATTACAGAAGCAATTCTTCAGAAGACTCCCTCTAGACAACTCCTAGCATTTTAGCAAAGTCATGCTGATCACTGTGCTGTAGAACCTCACTTTATAGAAGGTACTATATATCAAAGAAAACAAGCTTAATTACCAGCACATCATAGACAACTTTGTGTCTTGAGAACTTCTTGAAATGCCAAAAATGTAACTCTGCCTTCTCCCATGACAGCATTATAATACAGTCACTGGCTACATGAACACAGGAATCATCAGAATTTTTCCCAGTACTTCTCAGGTTCATTCAACAAACCTCCACCTTTTGAGCTATCACGATAACTGTTGATGAAGATAGCATACTTTTTCTCAAATTCCTAGCTAGGCTCATGAACAAGGGAATACTGAGCATCTGTTACACATTCAATCTTGGTATCATTAGGTAACTTCATATATGCAGTACTTTTTGGATCCTTGCTTTCCATGATTACTTTTTTATATAAAATAGAAATCAATAAAATTTAATCAAAAAATACAAAGCAGATAAACACACACACACACTCGCTTTCAGATGAGCTAGGATAGGAAATTAAATTCATCCTTCCTTACAAGCATGCTTCCTGCAGCCAAAATTCCTTCTGTTCAAAGCTCTCCCCTGGGGTCACAGCTGAAATGAGTTGGGAGAGGTTATCCTGATGCCAGCATATGTGAAACATGGAACTGGTCCAGCTCAAATGAAGAAACACTTTCTCAGGTCGTCTTCTGCTGTGACATTGTAGAGGATACAGAATTTCTTCCCAGGGTGTCTGGGAAGGTGGACAGCCTGGAGTGGACAAAAGAGCTGGATGAGGTATCTATACTGAAGATGGTGGGCAGTCGCTGGCCTGTGACCCGTTAGGCCATTAGGAGGCTGGTCTGCAGTCACTACAATCTGTGATTATTCACTGGATTTACTATCCACCTGGGATAGTCTGTCACAAAAGCAGAGCCAAATACAATAATGTGCTAAAAATGACCACAGATACTAACACAAATTGGACCTCGTACAAAACCCTCTCAAATTAACGTGACGTCTCTGATCAGTCTCATAATTTGTATCATTATTCCTACACATGCAATGAGAGCTGTCAGTTGATAACCCCAGCTCTCCCCGAGGTGTGTAGTGAGCTGGCGTAACTGTGACAGTGATCCCAACCCTCCGCTTCAGAATTCAAGTCCTAGAAAATCTGCAGTCTCTGGGTTGCCCCTGAAAAAGGTGGCCCTGTGTCCCTGATCCCTTTGGACCCCACTGCAACCTCTAGCAGCCAAGGGTGCAATGTGTACTGACCAAAGCGGCTATGTAACCAAAGCTTCAATGACTCTTTTCAGTTACTTTTAGCTAGGGTAGGAGTGGTAAAGATCAAGAGAAAACAGTCCACATACCAACATATTCTGGAAACATGAAGCACTATTTTAAATTATATTCTTCACCCTGCATTGCTAAAACCATATAAAGCAACAATCAGCTGCACTGCCCTAAAACTTTCTGACATGTTTTTATTCTTTGCACTTGACCACAAAGTAGAATAAAAGCCCTTATACTATCTCTGTGCTTATCACACACCCTTGGAAAGAGGTGGTGTCTAACTTTCTCCCATCTAGCACAAAAAATCCTGCAGGTGATGGAGGGATACCATAGTGGTATAAAAAGGTGCAGGCACTACTGATAATCTTTACTTTCCTGACTATTCAGTCCTGTTGTGAACTGTTAAGTCGTGTCAAGTTACATTTTAGGGGTACTTCACCTGTACCACTTTCCTTAAGGTGATATGCATGTAGCAATGATGTAGCTGTATCACCAACCGCAAGCCATCAGGAGATGGTAAATGCTATATAACTGTACATTAGTATTTCAAAAGGATAATCCCTGAATGAGGGAATTTTTCTTTTTTTTTTTTAACTGCTTCAAAAGACAGCATCAGCAATTCAGTGCTAATTGTCACTTTTTCCATTTCCAATAACATTATGCTCACACACAAAAGAACACAGTAATAGTCTTCCTCTCTAAGGAGAACCCTAAAATTCAGCTGAGATTAAAGAGAATCTTCTTCTTCAGTGTGACTGTTGAATTGCCCTGTGGTATCTCCTTCATGTACATGTCAGAGATGTAGGAACAGAGTCCACCTCCAAGATGCCAGAAGACTATCTACATGCCTTTGAAGCACTTTCGTGCAATCTTTTTGTTTTTAAATGAATGAGTCTCTTTCAAGCAAGCGGGTGAAAAAGTTGGCTAATAATGCCTTTATCCAATAGTTGTTGGTTAATATTTCATCTCTTTTCTTTTGATTTGCTTCAAGATGATAAACATAAACCTTTTTTCTAGTATATTAGCATTAAGCAGGATGATTTCAAGAGTGACACTGCATTTCTTGGTAAATATAATAGTTTTTTTTAAATGAAAAAAGTGAGTCAGCATGTGAAAAAACAATGCACTGAGGGTTGGTTCATACAAATTTATTTGGTCTCAACATCTCAAAGCGTTCTCTCTCAGAGGGCACATTTAAGTTTTAAAATGAGAAATGCGAAATAGAAGTTTGTGACTAATTGCTTTCAACCAGTGGAATGTAAACATGGCTTCTGAGATTTTAATACTTTCACATCATTACAACATGCAAACTCTGAGAAGCTGAGAGATTTCAAATAACACAGGTAGAAGAAAAATCCAAATGGCACACAGTATGAAACTCTAGAGCTACCCAGGATAGATATGTTTACAGCTGATTGTTACCCGCATGCCTAGGATCTATAAATGGAGTTAAACTTTGGCATTTCAGAATCAAATTAACATATTATTTCTGCACGATAATATAAATCTATCTAAACGTATTCTATCAGCATCAATGATGTTGAGTGAATAGCCAGTTTTTTAGGGCTGCATCATTATTCTCAGAAAGTAATTTTGGAATCACATAAAAGATACCTCCCTTCTCCCTTCCCTCCTCCCTCCCAATATAATACAACTTTTTTTCTTCAGAATTCACGTATCACTATCTTTTGAAGAAAAAAATAATCAAATAATCTCTTGGGTTGTCATAAAAACATCCAAACACACAGCCTAGCCCAGCCCTTTACCCGTTCTGCCTGGGCAGCTTTTTCAATACTATACTTGAATATAACCCATCTGAAAGCATGTCTTTTTACAGTCTTTTTCTTGCTTTTGTTTCTTCATGGCAAACTGAAGCTCATGCGATTCACACGTGATATAGTAGGACAAAATACACTGGAAATTTTTTTTTGCTTCATCATACATCTTTTCTGTAATTCCATTGAGTAGAAAAATGTTCTTTCCAAGCAATAATATACCTCTAGTTGATAAAGTCATGTGAGCACATGAATAGCAAGGAAAAAAAAAATAATGGTGATATAAAACATAAAACTATTTTTATGAAGCATTTTGATGAACACCAGCAAGAGGCATAATGTAATTATTGTGGCGATTAGGCTGTTATTTATGTCAAATTTGTTGCTTATTTTGCTTCAGAAGCATTTTAGGGTTACAGCACTCTTGGGATTCTATCAAATGCACTGGCAGATGCAACAAGTGAGAGAGTGAGGCAATAGCTGACTGCTGTTACAACACAGCAACATTAACATTTAACTAAATGTTAAATTTAGTTAAACTAAATGTTAAAATTTAGTTTAACTAAATGTTAAATTTGAAAGTGAGAAATATAGGGCAGTGAGGATAGTGGTATAAATGTAATAAAAAGAAAGTATTGTGTAGGCAAATCAAAGGCAATGCTGCCATACGTTTTCCTGTCCCCTGTTACTACCTAATAGCGAGTTAATTCCTTGTATTACAAAAGTGCTAAGAAAATTAAGCACTGAAATACAGTATAATGAAAATAATGAGACACACAGGAACAAATGAGGGATATAGCCGAGAAAATACTGTCATTGTCTCTATTGTGTCAATATTATCATAGACTAATTCGGTCATTGGTAGTTCAAAATGAAACTAAGTTGCTCTACTAATAGCGGGACCAGCATCTGGTTTCAAGCAGTGCAAGCCAGTAACTCCTCAAGTGCTGCAGAGCTGTAACCCAAGAGTGCAAGGGAGGAAGTACCGAAGGAAATGCTACCTTTGTAACATTTCCAGCAATAAGCATAGGAAAAGGAAATTGCTGAGCAAAGCTTATCCATGAGATAGTTCAAATACATTTGGAGATAAGGCAGTAAACGGTCATATCCAGACATTAAGGTTCTACTCAGAGATGGCCAAGCTTTGTCTATAATTATTTTGCACTTTCTTGGATCAATGGCCTCATTCCTGCCATAAGCACAGAGAACAGTAATGTAAAATCCAACAATAATAACAAACACTTGTACCCAAAAATGCAAACACGAATAAAGTGTTTTAAGAGGATCATGACACTTGTTAGTACCATATCAGAACATCTTGCTTAACGCCTCCATAGAAGCTATGGATACAGGAAAGTGCTATCAATCATGTTTTGCAGATGAGGAAAATCCAAGAAACCTGCATCTTCAGCCACCTCAGTAATTTTCCAAACCCATCCCACCTGGCGTGCTTCCAGTCCAACAGGAAACACAGGAGAAGAACAGACAGGAATCCAGAGCTTCGACTTTTGGCTATTCTTCTTAATCATCACTAGCACAGCAGAGACGCTCAATTTCAGGCTCAATAACAAACAGCACTAACCCAAGAAAACGTTCCCAAAATGCAATATTCCTTTAATCTCATCTTGCTATTCTATTCACCTCATTACCTGAGGAATTAAGAAAAGGAAGGATCAGCCAACTTCCAAAGGAAGTAAGTAAAGGATGGCACATATTAGGATGTATCTCCCCGATTCAATCGGTTTTTAAGTGTTTTCCAAGTGACATTTCTGAGCCACTGGTTAATTCCCATCACATCATTTTCTACTCAGTTTTTTGGTCATCTACATGACAACAGAGGAAGGGAAGATAGATGCTTCTCAGAGAAGAACAGAAGTGCTGTACAGATGCTACAAGTAGTAAGCCCATCTAATAATCTCACGGGTCAGGATTTAGAGTGTAACAAAATTATTATTGCCTGAAAATGAAATCAGAAGAATTGGGGAGAACTTTATAATTGCTTCACCATTAATCTGGAACACTGTTGCAAGCCCGTAATAAGCATGGCACTGAGAACTTCAAATCATATTTGACAGATGGGCTTAATTAGTTATTCTCATACAGATTCATAATATTTGCTGTTAATATTCATTCTAAAACACCCTGCTGGCTGTGATAATATTTATATGTTAATCCTGTTACGATAAGCTTTCGGTGCCAAAACCTCTCCAAATAAAATGACTGATACATTTCAAACTTCGATAAAGAAATGCCCAGGCATCCTGGTTAAGTTTGTTACTTGCACAAGTGCCTCCTTAATCCATGAAATTACACCTGTCACAGTAAGTTAACTTTATTAACACTATTTTCTGATCCATGTAACACTGTCAGAAACACAAAAGTATTTAGTATCTTAGTTAATTAACATTGCCACCTTCGCATTCATGTGATCAGATCTCTGATGTTTAAGAGTAATTAAACCCTATGCAAATAGAGTGTGTCAAATTTCTAAATGAACTATAGAGGCAAACAAATTGGTAAGAGACATCAATATTTAGCTGTTACCCATTGTGCACATTTAGTGACACCAAACAAGTCTAATGAAAAAATTGTTTCCACAAAAATGTTGAGCACACTCTCTTTCCCCATATAAATCTTACTTCTTGAAATGAATAGCAAAACAGATATGACTAAATTTAATGAGGAAAACAACTTATTGAATAATACAGTGCAAATTTTTTACATTTGTTTACAAACAATGAGGAAGAAGTTCTCAAAAGTGAGAAAACCACAAAATTTCAACTGGGAACTCAGATGGAATAAATCAAACCAGAAGTCATATGAGAGTTACACATATACCTTGTCTTCGCCTGATTTTCTTTCCAATAAAATTTAGTATGTATATGAGCTCACATTTCTTTTAATAAACATGAAGCAATGCTTATACTCGACATGTGAAAGTACACAGAATCCACAACCACTGCATGAAAAGTGACATAGTAACGTATTTTTTTGTGTCAAGGGGCCATTTTGAAGGCTTGCCACTGAATCTTGAATGAATAGTGAAGGGAAATAAGTTGCCAAGCTTCAATTCACCCATGAGGTTGCATTATATTTTCCTGATGAGGAAGAGAAATCAGGGAAATGCACTGTATGGACCCAACAAGATAAAGTGTGATGGAAAACTCATCGTTGAAATAATCTTTGATTCCGATCCAATGCCCACTGCAGTTGATGAAAATATTCACACTGTCTTCAAATAGCTTTGAACGAGGATTTTAAAGAATCTGACAGATTGTGCTAGACAGTAGGAAGCTTTGACCTTGGCATATATACGCATTGCTTCTTTGACCAATAAAATTTAGTTGGGTATGAGACAACATGGTTTAGCTGAGAAAATTCAGGATACTACAGCAGAGAAATTGTGTAGAATCTGAGTTATAAGAAGGAGAAAGTGATTTCCATCATGATTATGAAGATAAGTTCTTCCTTTTCTCTTTTTTTTCATATACCCAGATTGCAAGGACATGAAACTTCCTAGTTATTAGGCTCAGAGGGTATTTATTTTAAAATTCTACACTCCCTAATAAAAATTCCCAAAGCCTATAAATTTTTGTAAAATTTCAGAAGTAAACCACAGCACAGAACTTCTGTGTAATATGGCAAGTTTTCTAACAGCAATGCCAAATGCAATATGTACGCAGTCAGTCAGATCCTTATAAATATGCACGTGACATGCAATTCCACAAACAGTGAACACGAAGCATCAAATTATATGAAAGTATATTCATTAACGCAATCAGTTGTGATTAGAAAAGGAACATCCACCTGCCAGGTGAAGGTTGTTTAAGACAGGTCAGTGTCCTAAGTTGTTGCACAATGGGAATGGAAATTTGAAAATCTATTCCCTTCTGCAGATTAAAATTTCATATCAAAATCTCACCAATAAAAACGTGGATTTGATACCAGGAGTACATTTTAGTTACCCGGGGGGGGGGGGG